>NC_092115.1:25177095-25397095 GCF_045679555.1 Salvelinus alpinus | reverse complement strand
TACCTGCATATTGTTGTTACAGCTTATTGTGGTGAACTCTTAGCCTCCTGACCTGTCTGTGTGAGGACTGAGGACTGCGGAGGTGGTGGATGATCATGTTCTTGTAGTAGTTCATGCGCCCCTAATGTGCCACTAGCTAATGGTCTCCAGAACAGAGGCATTTCCTCCTCTGATGCTTGCCTGCCGCTAGGGGACCAGGTCCCCTTCCGTTAGCCTGCATGTCTCCATCAGTTAACCTCAGATCTTTAACTACGTAACGCACGGCAACAGGGGGCTACTTTGTGGTCGTGTCTACTCTACCTCTGCATCCAGAGTTTATAGGCCACACAAAGCGAACAGAAAACAAGGGGTTTCCCCACTTTTCGACCACGGTTACAGCAAGAAAAAAGGGAGGTGAAAACCCACAGCAAGCAATAGCCATATTTCTCCCATAACAGATTTATAATTGAATTCCGTTGCAAAGGGATATCTAATGTGTTCAGAATTGACAGTACAGTTCCAGTAGTTGTGCAGCGCTACAACTTCAGATCCCAATACAATGAAATGGGCGAGGCTCTTTCTTGCAAAGTACAGAACGACTCACTATGATGACTGTGGAAACACAAGGGCCGCCCATTTCCGTCTCTGCCGAGACCTTTGGACTCCGTTAACGCTTTAACAATCCCCTGGTCCTCGTGCATATGCCCCTGCAGACACATACTTCCTCACGCACCCTGTCAGCAGTGAGCAATCTAAGCCGAGTGTCAGTGTCAGCCTGTTAATGACATCAAAAGGGGAATGTTTGTCTTGGTACTTCGTGGTTTAGCTCCAGGCTAATGGGAAAATAAATGGTGCGGGTTGCTTGGAAATGTACCGTATCAACATGCTCCCCCAACACGTATACACTGTATTACTTTATTTGTCTATAAAGTATAATTTTTTGGATGCAATTATGGTGTAATCTGTGTTTCTTTTACGGAGAGCACATAGACAATGTGCATGTTTATACCTTCCTTTCTCTGCTGCAACTTCTCGAAACTTATGTGTGTGGGAGGGGTTGGGTAAAGCGGAACTGTCTTTTATGGATTATTAATCAAGTAATTTTCTTCCTTATTACCTAAACTGACTACAAAGTGATACAGTTAATATTATCAGGGAATTGGGCCTAAGTGGTACCAAATATGTACACGGAGTCAGTTTTAGTCAGAGATTGTGAATGTTTCCCCTTTATGTGGCACCTTTCTGAGATTGCTTTTCTTTATGAAACCAAGTCATTTCTCTCTGGCCCCTGGCCATGTTAATAGGGTCTCTTAATGATATACTTGGTATGTGATGTTAGGTAAGGCTGGGGACTTACAGGCTGAGGAGTGTAAGCTAAGGGTCAGGCAGATTGACAGACATGGCTCGGAGGTAAAACTCAGAGACCAAAGCTGGCTTCCTCAACTCACTGCCTGCTGCAGAATTGTAATTACTACTGTCAGTAGTGTGAGGGCATGCAGGAAGCTGGGTGGTTTGGGAAGCTGATAGAGTAGATAAGGATCATGATTCCCATAGCAGGGGGTCAACTCTTATTGTAGCCTAGGCTCTATTATGAGATATGAATCCATTTATAGCTGACACTTCCATTGTTTGTTCTATAGAATAAATCCATGTTGATTATTGTTACTATGTCTTCTGTAAGGAATTGGCCACATAAGGCTATGTTACACATACAGTACCAGTCAGAAGTTTGGACACACCTACTCATTCAAGGGTTTTTCTTTATTTATACTATTTTCTACATTGTAGAATAATAGTGAAGACATCAAAACTATGAAATAACACATATGGAATCATGTAGTAACCAAAAAAGTGTTAAACAAATCAAAATATATTTTTTATTTGAGATTCTTCAAAGTAGCCACCCTTTGCCTTGATGACAGCTTTGCACACTCTTAGCATTCTCTTTATAAAAAAATTAAGAAAAACCCTTGAATGAGTAGGTGTGTCCAAACTTTTGACTGGAACTGTACATATCTTTTTTTTAAATGAGGGGGTAATGCTAACTATTGCTCTAAGTTGGGCTTTTTTCAAAAGGAGACATCCTTCATATTCTGATTTTTACACTACAATGGAGGTTATGTTACCAGGGCAGTGGTTAGAGGACCAGGGAAGTGGCTTCCCTCAACACTATAGCTCCGGTTCACTCTGAACATACATGAAATTGTCACTTTAGCTTAGTTACTATATATAAGGCCTTTACTGCAGGGGGGTAAAAATGCAGTTTGACCAGACTCACAACCAGTTGATTTGATGGTGGAGGTATTTCTCCTTCACTATGGCAGCCCCAGGCCCTGACTGTGTACCCACTACCCTGCAGCCGATGAGTCCAGACATGGCCAGATCCTGATCTTTACCTGACTCTCGTGGGCCTCACTGCTGCTGCTGACGCCTTCAGGGATCCCCTGATTTCGCTTGTCCTCTGCCTCCATACAACACCTTTAAGTGGCCCCATAGGCTGCCTTGGGACACCTAAACCTTACCTTTACCTCTGTCTGTTTGGAAAGTTCAATCAAATCAAAGTGTTGACGGCCTCCCGAGTGGCGCAGCTGTCTAAGGCACTGCATCGCAGTGCTAGCTGCATCACTACAGATCCTGGTTGGATTCCAAGCTGTGTCGCAGCCGGCCGTCATCGGGAGACCCATGAGGCGACGCACAATTGACCCAGGGTCGTCCGGGTTAGTGGAGGGTTTGGCCGACCGGGATGTCCTTGTCCCATTGCGCTCTAGCGACTCCTGTGGCGGGCCGGGCGCATGCACACTGACACAGTCGCCAGGTGTACGGTGTTTCCTCTGACACATTGGTGCGGCAGGCTTCTGGGTTAAGCGAGCATTGTGTCAAAAAGCAGTGCGGTTTGGCAGGATCGTGTTTCGGAGGATGTACGACTCTCGACCTTTGCCTCTCCCGAGTCTGTACGGGAGTTGCAGCAATTGGACAAGACTGTAACTACCAATTGGAAATCATGAAATTGGGGAGAAAAAGGGGTGAAAAGAAGTATAAATAAAAATATATATAATTAAAGTGTTGACATTTGTTTGTGTATCACGTCAGGCTTTGCTTGAATGGTGAGGACAGACCTGCTCATAAATTGTAATCTACATCAACTGTACATACAGGCTGGATAAAGAGATGTAATTAACATTTTAAAGGCCCAGTGCAGTCAAAAACTAGATTTGCCTGTGTCTTATATATACTTCCACACTATGAGGTTGGAATAATACTGTGAAATTGTAAAAATAATGATAATGCCCTTTTAGTGTAAAAGCTGATTGATAAGACTGAATTTCAGCCTGTTTTGGTGGGGTGGAGTTTTGGCCTGCCTGGTGACATTGCCAGGTGGTAAATTGGTTAATAAACCAATAAGAAAGAGAGTTCCAAACCTCACTGCCAAAAACAGCTAGTTTTGCCCTCCCCAATCAGACCACGCCAAAGCTAAATTCTTGCTTGAGAAATTACTCTTGCTTGAGAAATTACTCTTTACTAAGAAGCTATTCTTGTTTCTTTCTGACAATTTTCATTGAAAACAATCACAGTAAGGTACATAATTGTTACCGAGACATTATTGGAAATGGAATTAAAAACGGCTGCATTGGACCTTTAATGTTAAATCATACATATTACTTGAAAATAGCTTTATCACACAGCTGACTATTAGCATTTATACTCCATGCCTCTCCTACAATGTATCCCAGGAGGTGATAGTGGCTCTGGCCTGGCCTAGGCTGGAATGTATCAGGCAGTAGTGCTGAGTTATTATAGTGTTGATGGGGGGAAGTGCTCTCTGGTGCAAAGTCCTTCACTGCTAATCAGCTTATTTGCCAGAACCAGAGCCAGGTACTGTAAGCCTGGCTGGGACTGCCCTGCCCCTCTCTCTACAGACCTGACCCAGGCAGCTGGTGACGTGGAGACAGGGCAGGAAGGCAGGGCATCCCATCTTCCCCTGTCTGCCATCCAGGATGATGATGCTACACCTCAGCCTGAAACAACCACCGACAGCCAGCTGTGAAAACACAGAGAAGAGCCAAAAGAGGAGCATGAGTTTAGCCTTTGTATCAACTTTGATCAGTCATTCTACTGACATGCTAAAATCAGTGTGACGTTCTCTATTTCCTAGGGCTTTCTAGAAAACTCTTGTTCATCTTAATACAAAGCGTGTGACCATACATAACACCCATGCATTCAGAATCCCTCTTATCTCAAGCCTATGCTATGTGAGACACCTCCTGATAGACATTTGAGATGTTCATTGTCTGACTCCTAAGCTCTTACCATCGGGGACCCAGCCCTTTTATGTACACAGTGCAGAACTCTTTGAACCTCTCTGTTTCGTTTTAGCACATCCTTCATTCACAGTGGGATTATTGAGAGTATTTGCTGTTGCTTTTTGGCTGTTTCTGTTACTATTGAAGAGTTGAAACTATAACTACTTGTTGTCATTTGCATGTGATTGGTGTGGTGGGGACTTGCTTTCATGTCCTTCTTGAGGGACATCTCTACCGCCTCTGATCTGGCGGACGCACTAAACATAAATGCTTTGTTTGTGAATTATGTCTGAGCGATGAAGTGTGCCCCTGTCTATCCGTCAATAAAGAAAACAAGAAAATTGTGCCATCTGGTTTACTTAATATAAGGAATTTGAAATGATTTATACTTTTACTTTTGATACTTAAGTAAATTTGATCAATTATAGGTTCCAAATCTCCCAACCTCATAACTAGCTACCAAGAAGCCTTTTCAGGCTATCAATCAAGTTAATAGTTTGTCTAACTATCTTAGCTGGCATGCCTGCAGGCAAGTTTAATAGACCTTAGAAAAGCAAGCAAGTACTACATGTACTGAATAAGACTCACATTCCTTAAAATATTTACCCAGATTTTAGCTGAATTGCAGAGAAGAATATTTTGTTTCTTTAAAAAAAGAACCACCAGACAGGAGGATACAGACAGCTCAAGAGGTATGCTTAGATATACAGAAAGATTTACATATTATTTACATAGAATTAAGCATGGCTCTAGATTGCAGGAAAAAGCAAAACATTCTCCACCATCCTCACCTACTCTGTGCCCCCTCAGATTTTGGGGGTGCATGATGCCCCTGATACTTTTTCTTCCATAGAAACTCCACCTGTGTAAAGGGAGCTCCATTGCCAAATCCTGACTAATGAATAAAATATTAGCTTTTTCTGTGTAGCTCAGTTGCCAAGTCCTGACTAATGAATAAAATATTAACTTTCTCTGTGTAAAATATGAGTAATATTAAATGAATCATATTCGCATTCTTTATGTCTGATATGGCCCAGAGAGTACAGTCAAATTAAACCCACGTTTTAATATACAGATGTAGTTTATTTAGTAAAAATGTCTTATTTAGTAACATTGTCTTTGTCCCCACACATCACAAATCCTTATTCAGGTGCAATATACAAGACCAAACAGGCATAGAAGTAGTTGGAATCCAGTTGTGTGTGTTTGGAACTGGAGCAAGGCACCAACGGTGTTTGATAGGTTCCCCCGCTGTGCCCTCTTTAGCTCCTGGCAGAGCAGGCCAAAGGCTAGGGCTGGCCTGTGATTGTAGCCCCCCACGGAGCCTGAATGAGGGCCTGCCTTACTTCAATTACCTGCCCAGCCCCATGAAACACAAGGGTTTACAGCTCCAATCCAATTGAATCCCCGGGCAATAGAGGCCAGGGAGAAAGACAGCTAGCAGGTAGTAATGGCCGCTTAAATGGCAACAACATTCCTCAGTGTGCAGCCCCTCCTGACTCCTGTTCCAGGGGGAGATCCCAGGGAAGCCTGCTGGCACACTGCTGGGAAGCCCACAGAGCAGACAAGTGGCATCAATAGTCCCCAACCCAGTGGCCATCAATCATTAGGCTTCAATCAACCTCCTGGTCAGAAGTAGCTTGATAGCTCTCATATAGGCCTACTTCCTCTATTAGTCCTATCATGCTCCATTATGGTTTTGTAGGCCTAGTTCTACTGTATGTACAGTATGTCGGTAATCCATGTGCCACGTTACATATCATGAAATTAGTTCAATGGTAGTCATGATAAATGTGCATTATAGCCACTTTATATCAAGACGCATAAAGGTGAAGCTTTCTTATTTATTTTATTTAACCATTATTTAACAAGTCAGGCAAGTCAGTTAAGAACAAATGCTTATTTACAATGATGGCTTAGGTGACAAGTAATTGATGACACATCCAACAATTTGTTAATAGCATATAAAACGCAGATCTTTTATATTGCTTTACTGGGCTTAACCCCTATGACTCAGCCACCAACTAGCTCACCTGTAGTCAGTATCCAGCTGGCCTCACCCAGGTCTCAAGGCCTGAGACAGGGCACAGTCTATTCAGGATTAAAGAAAGGAAACCTACAGGAAACCTTACAAACTCAGCCTGAACTTGCATAAGACTGATCTGCTTGACAGCTTGCCATTTAGGAACTTGTTCAAACCAATGACCCTACTTTTCTTAAATTCTATCCCCACTGTCCAACAGGATCTAATGTGATCTAGATTGTCCATTTGGCAGCAGCATTTGCATTGTTAATCTATGGCGTCGATAATGCATAGTTATTTTGGATCCTATTTCAGAACATGTAATTGGTCAGAATGGGTCTGAGTAAAGTAAAGGGTATTCTGCACTAGCTGATCCATATTTGGCACTTGCGTGTATTTACGTCACTAGCTGTTCCACAGAACAGTGTGCTGGTAGTGGCATCAAAGGGAAATTACTGCTGCTCCTTTGGCTGTAAAACTCAGTGTTGTTTTTGGCTTCAATCTTTCCATCTGATCCACTGGAACATTGCCCGTTCCGTTATATTGGTACTTCTACACGTCGCATTTGAAGCTCAGTCATGGAAACATGTCGTCCCTGCCAGGATAGATGCAGGACTCCATGACTTCTTTAACTGATTTGTTTTGAACTCTTATCACAAGCGTGAACATTTACCAATGTGTGCGGCACTTCTGTTGACAGCATGTTATTTATTTAAAATAAAAATAAGTTATTGTAGCGTCTCAAGAGGAATATCTGAGATCTGTATGTGGTTATGGAGTAATTATAACAATAAACTGAACCGCTCGACAGTTAACGTTGAATGGTTAGACAACATCAGTTTGCTTTTGTAACACATTCCATGATGTAATCACTAAACCGGTTGTGATTTTGACACGTAATAGACAGCAACACATTTCTAAACACATTTTAATCAACTTAACTGATTTAGGAATGTCTAAATGAACCAAAATTAAACATTACAATAGTTATCAAAATGTATATATTTCTGAAATAGAAAACAGAAAAAAATGCAAGTCATAAGTCCTAACAAGCACAATTTATTCACTAACCAATAATTTTCTTTAGAACTTTCTGAAAACATTACACAATGTTAATTTTGATATAAGAAATAGTACATTAAATTACACTAAGCATCAATGTGCATTTCTTAGTTTCCCTTTTAGACAGGTATAAAAGAGTGTTTGGCAGTGGTGCTGAGCACCTAGATAGAGACTCACCTGAGAGACTCACCTCTGTGTGTTTGCTGAAGCATCCAGGCAGGTTTGAAGGTCTGCAGGGGGTCGGTGCTGTAGTAAGGGACCCTGCAGAGAAGGGAGGAGGGCTCCTTATGACCCCCAGCAGGCAGCTCCACTCCCTGCCCCAACCCTGCTCTGCCCCAGGCCTGGGCCTACACCACCACCAACACACTGCACGGCAGGGGACACGTCCACTAGCCAGACCCAAACACCTGTGGGCAGGTAGCTGGGCTCTGGCCCCCTGCCCTCAGCCACACCATACACTCTGGCCTGTAATTTACTTAGCCCCTAAATTACCGATGCTGTCTGCCCTGGCGGCCGCAGGCAATGGTGATCACTCATGTTAGACTGACTGTTTTTCATTCAATTTATATTTGATTCGACAACAACATTTTCAAACTGTAGAGTAGTGCACTTTATATAGTAATAGTCATATTTGGTGATACATTTACTGTAGCTACAGTAGCGTGACATTCAGTACAGCAATACTGTAAGTGGACCTCATTTCAATATGAATAGCCATCTAAATCAATTGGGGTTGTAACAACTCAGACATTTTACTGATGCTATGATGTAGTGTTTAAACAGCTGTAAACTGGTTTTAAACTGTAAACCAGATTCCAATGGGGGCACATTAGAATACAGCCCCTTAAACTGTCCACTCGACCCACAGAGAGGGAGAGAGAGACGGACCTGGGCAGGTCTCTGTGAGCTCCACAGGAGGTCCTGGGATAGGAGCAGCTTGGACAGACCAGACTCAGCAAGGGGTAGCCTCACCTTTGAAGAAAGGGCAGGTAGATGAGGGCCACGCCAAGGAAGAAAGCTGTTATTTTCCTGCAGCTCTGATGAGATTCCTATCGGTACTCTAGTCTCCCCGGGAACAACTGAGGATGCTTTAGGGTATATTTGGGCGTTTGCTTTCAGTTGATTGATTCATCGTAAAGAATTGTGCACAGACACCCACTTAGGAACATGGCAATGATAGATGTACACGCACATACATGCTTACAAACAGAGTCATAACTGTTGGTATGGCCTGAGTCAGCTTTTTGTAGATCTTTCGATATAGGCCATGACAGAATAAGGCGTTTTCTGAAACACAGTGAGAATTGTTAATTGTTCTGACACACCTAACATCCCTAAAGAACCACAATGCAGGTAAATGCTGATAAGCAACACAATAAGCGCATCCCAGAATTATATTTTTGACTTATTTGCTGACACTTACCCCACCAGACATGCCACCAGGGGTCTTTTCATAGTTCCCAGATCCATCACAAATACAAGGAAACATACTGTTTTATACAGAGCCATGAGTGCATAGAACTCCTTTCCATTTCATATAGCGCAAGTGAACCGCAAACCTAGTTTCAAAAAACAAATAAAGCAACGCTTCTCCCCCATATGACCTACTTGTTGTGTGTACGTACTGAAATGTAACTGATAGATGCACACACACGCACACTACATGTTAAGGTTTTTAAATTAACTGTATGTAAACTGTAAAGTATTTTGTGTGTATTTTTTGTTATGCTAACGGAGATCCTAATGAATCAAATCAAATGTAAACCTTTGCTTTAATTTTAGCTTCACTCCATTTGATTGCATTTCGGGAAACAAAGTTTATGCACCATGTCACTTTGTTTTCTATTCTGACAAGTGGATAAATGCCTCTGTAAATATTTACAGTTTATTGCTTGTTTCTGAGTATAGGTCTTTATCACCAAAGAGCAGTATATGTGTCTATTCTGGGGCTCAGTGTGCGTGTGCAGGCTGACCTATCGCAGGTGTAATAACCACAGTTCAGTGGTAGGCCCTTAACCAGATAGAAAGGTGGGTTGACCCCTTCCATGGCCGCGCGAGTGGAGGGGCTTCCGATTTTCAAAGGGGCTGGAGAGAGTTACTGCTATGTGGTATGAAGCTAACAGTCTTCACTTTCCATAGCTCCCCCAGACCAATGGAAATATTATATTCATCCTACAGTAAATACTCTGTCAACAAGCCAGATAACTCCCTAACAGATTTATAGTGAACCATTTGTAAACAGAAGAAGTGTATTTGAAAATAATATTTTGAATGCATGTTCATCTACATAATACTGATAGTGAAGAGTGATAATTATGACAGCGTGTGAAGGAGGGTCGTCTTTTTTCTATAGGTTTTGTCATGGTCTGATGGGGGTTTATTATATCTGTGATTGGGGTATAATCTCACATTATAATTTCTGTGAAGGCCATTGATGAGTGCTTGTGTGTGTATCTGATTCAAACCAAAATATATCCAGGCTTTTACTTGGCTTCACAATTATTTAGAAATAATAACCCTTGAGTTTTGTCTCCCTAAAAAACCTGTGTCCCCTATATTTTGTAATTATATGATTGCTCCATCAAGTGGGTTTTTGCTGTGAGGGGCTGTATTCATTCCACTAAACAATTATTGAACACCCATGAAAAAAGATAGCTTCAGTTTTTTATGAACAGTATTGTTATCTGCAGGGGTGTTATGCACCCCAAAAATCTGAGGGGGCACAAAGTACATGAAGATGGCTCGGGGGTGGAAGTTGGAGAATTTGGCCTGAAACAGTTATTTCCTGCAATCTAAAGCCATAATCATTATGCTTAATTTTATGAACAAAAATATATATGTTTATTTTTCTGCCTATGCCAGGTAAGACAGTTAGACAAGCTAGCTACTCTAACTTGATTGATAGCCTGAAATGGCTTATTGGTAGCTAGTTATGAGGGTGGGAGATTTGGGAATCTATCTGGGCTAGCTAAAGCCAACTTTTAAAAAATTGCTAGGTCTGTTAGTAGTTTTACAGAGAAACAACCACAACAAAAATTACTATTATTAAAACTAGACACACTGTACTTAGCTGTGTCAATACTACAATGTAAGGCCTGTCAGTATTACAATACCAGATATAGGGCATTGTTTCAAATGATTTGGCTATGCAAGAATCTTATAATTGGGGTGATTTTTTATGAAAATAAATAGTTTGTCATGATAAAATGTGACTTGTATGTATCAGCAGCAGTGACTCACGATGGCCACAGACTCATAGAATGTTCCCCTGATCCTTCAAAGCTAAATCCTCGCTGCCCAGAGCTTCAGAATTCCACCACCTCCAAACAGAATGTTGTTTGATCTCTGCTGCTCCCCTAAGTATAGTGCTGCTTTAAATATGATGACACCGACTGAGAAAGAGAGAGACAGAGAGTTTCTGAAGCAGCTACAATTACACAGAACACAATGTGTCACCTATCATTGGAGCGGTGTCACTGGGAAAGTGACTGGTGAAAGGAGTTAAAGTTAAAAGGGATGTATGTTAGGGGAAGGCAACACCTCTGAGCAGCACTGTAACAAATTGCTCCATGTCTTCAGGGCACTCTTGTTGTTCTGCGGTCGAAGATGAAGTCTATTTGCAAAGGGTTTGTGGAAGCAATTGCATCAGGTGTTCATACTTTGTGTTACTTGACTATGATTCCCAAGTGTATTTTATACTTTCAAACAAACTATCTATGAGCCATATAGTCATGGCATAAGGCTAATTGAAATGTTTGAATTGAAATGGTGTATTATACCTCTGGGTCAAGTATAGGAAAAGAGTTTATGTTAAAGTCAATGTTTCTACGGTAGTATCGCTGGAGGAAATATATTTTAACGTCTTTAAAACGGACACAAAGTCCATAAAGGAAGTTATAAACTGGGTGGATCCAGCCCTGAATTCTGATTGGCTGACAGCCATGCTATATCAGACCATATACATTTTACATTACATTTTAGTCATTTAGCAGAAGCTCTTATCCAGAGCGACTTACAGTAGAGTGCATACATTTTTTATTTTTTATTTTTTTACATACTGAGACAAGGATATCCCTACCGGCCAAACCCTCCCTAACCCGGACGACGCTATGCCAATTGTGCGTCGCCCCACGGATCTCCCGGTTGCGGCCGGCTGCGACAGAGCCTGGGCGCGAACCCAGCCCAGCCTGGGCACGAACCCAGAGACTCTGGTGGCGCAGCTAGCACTGCGATGCAGTGCTCTAGACCACTGCGCCACCCGGGAGACCCAGCTTGTAGATATACCACGGGTATGACAAAACATTTATTTTTACTGCTCTAATTATGTTGGTAACCAGTTTATAATAGCAATAAGGCACCTTTGGGGTTTGTGGTACATGGACAATATAACATGGTTAAGGGCTGTATCCAGGCATTCCGCATTGCGTTGTACATAAGAACAGCCCTTAGCTGTGGTATATTGCCATATACCACACCCCCTCAGGCCTCATTGCTTAATTATACCATGGCATTGTTGAATACTCATTTCTGATTGGCTTGAAGGGCATTCTAGAGTGTGCATCATTTCCCTATAGTGCACGGCAATAGAGCTCGCCAGCTTGTAGTCCTAAAACCCGGAAATGAGTTACCTCTGGTTCGTTCAGCTATCCCTATGGGGAAAATGAATGGGGAAAGAATAGGGTTTGTAATAAACACATAAAACAAGGTCTGAGGTTAACACAGGCTTAGGAGACCTTAAACGTCTTGTTCAATGAGATAATAGCAGCCAGTTAACATTACCTTTATGAATTATGAAGGCTTTATGTGCTTTATGTGCGTTTTTTTATTATACTGAACAAAAATATAAACGCAACATGTAAAGTGTTGGTCCCATGTTTCATGAGCTGAAATAAAAGACGCCAGAAATGTTCCATATGCACAAGAAGCTTATTTCTCAAAAATGTTGTGCACAAATTTGTTTACACCCCTGTTAGTGAGCATTTCTCCTTTGCCAAGATAATCCATCCACCTGACAGGTGTGGCATATCAAGAAACTGATTAAACAGCATGATCATTACACAGGTGCACCTTGTGCTCGGGACAATAAAAGGCCACTCTAAAATGTGCAGTTTTGTCTCACAACACAATGCCACAGATGTCTCAAGTTTTGAGGGAGTGTGCAATTGGCATGCTAACTGCAGGAATGTCCACCAGAGCTGTTGCCAGAGAATTGAATGTTAATTCCTCTACCATAAGCCACCTCCAATAGCGTTTTAGATCCTTTGGCAGTACGTTCAACCGGCCTCACAACCACAGTCCACGTGTGACCACGCCAGCCCAGGACCTCCACATCTTCACCTGCGGGATCGTCTGAGACCAGCCCCCGGACAGCTGATGAAACTGAGGAGTATTTCTATCTGTAATAAAGCCCTTTTGTGGGAAAAAACTCATTCTGATTGGCTGGGCCTGGCTTCCCAGTGGGTGGGCCTATGACCTCCAAAGCCCACCCATGTGAAATCCATAGATTAGAGCCTAGTGAATTTATTTCAATTGAATCTCCTTATATGAACTGTAAGTCAGTAAAATCGTTGAAATTGTTGCATGTTCAAATCAAATCAAATCACATTTGCATTATATATTTGTGCAGTATACATAAATGCTTCACAATTCACAAAAAGTTAAGTTAGCTGATGAAGATTATCTCATAGAACAAAACGTATAAGACCTTCTAAGCCTGTGTTTACCACAGACCTTATTTTCGGTGCGTATCCAACAAAAATGCCATTCATTTCTCCATAGGCTTTATCCAACGAATCATGGCAGAGTTAGTGCCTACAAAAAGACGCCATATCTATTTCTCTCTATAAACAACGGCTATGCGTTTGTTGGTTATTTATTTAACAATTTATTAACAATTTTCATAAATAGTTAGCTAGATGATATTTAAGAGGGCTGATGGTTTGGTTAGCTAGTAAGTCTGTTTGTTTGGTTACCGGGCAACTACTGTAGCTATCTAGAACACTTGCTAGCAACTTCAGTGCACGTTGAACACATTTCTACTGGCAAATGAACACACTACTATCGGCAAATGTGTGTTTTATAGCCGTGGTATAAGCGGGATAATCAACTCGGGGCTCTATGCGTTTTATAAAAAATAATGCAACTCCGCGGAAGGTGTGCATTATTTTCCATGGAACGCATAGCCCCACTTGGATTATCCCTTACATATCTGACTACCCATTCAGAAAGAAAGAACACATTGTCAACAAACAAGGATATGGTAAATATATCCTAGTCTTGCTAGCACTGTCCCATTATTCAAGAGGAGATTCATAGCCTGTGAAAAATGGGCCATGGGCCATGAAAGTAAGGAAACTATCCTCAGAGGGAACAAGACCCTCTCAGGGGCCACAGTGTAATGTGAGGGAAACTTTCTTTCTCACAGCCTCAGAAACCAGCCTTACCTGGTTATCCTGCCCCAAAGCCCCTGGAGCAGTCTCTAAACCCACATCTCCACTCCTCACAGCATGGTCAAATCACCTCAGTGTCCTGTTACCATTTGATGTTTGAAGTTACAAAACAACAATGGTGGAAGAAAGGAGAGGACTAGCATTACAGTTTTCGTGTCCATGTGTTCGCTCTTAATTACCGTTTGTTTTAAAGGGGCTATGGTTTCAGGCACCAGGGAGTTCAAGCTGCTCAGCTCATAGAAAACTCATGTGTCACATTGCCTTGGGGTGGTGGCGATAGACGTCACATTGAAGCAGGGCTCCAGCCTCCAGCAGTATGCCTACTGTGATTGGCTGGGCATCCAGGGACAATACACCAGGTCAGACTAAAGTAGCCATAAGTAGGTACCTCTGCTTCCTGTTTTTGGATATGCTGTTCTGAAAAGAGACAGGGTGATTGAGAGAGGGTGATTACAATCATATCACACGTGTGCAGGGCACATTTGGAGCGAAGTCGCTTTATAAATTGGGGAGAACTTTCGATGGGTCATGCCAGGAAGCTAATGCTGAAGATAGATGCTATACCATCAGTGATAGTGGATCTTGCAAGCGCTGACCATAATGTACGTATCAGAGTTTGATGAGTCTGACACTGTATCCAACATTTTGAGGGGATCGGGGGGCTAACGTTAGATAATACAACTGTGTCTGTGGCTGCTTTGACTTGTGAACGGTATAAAGTACATTCGGAAAGTATTCAGACCCCTTCACTTTTTACACATTTTGTTACTTTTATTTATTTATTTTATTTAACCTTTATTTAACTAGGCAAGTCAGTTAAGAACAAATTCTTATTTACAATGACGGCCTACCAAAAGGCAAAGACCTGCGGGGACGGGGGCTGGGTTTAAAAATTACTAATTAAAAAAGAAATAACATACATATAGGACAAAACACACATCACGACAAGAGAGACAACACAACACTACATAAAGAGAGACCTAAGGAAACAACATAGCAAGGCAGCAACACATGACAATACAGCATGGTACTTCCGGCGCCGAAAAGAGATGGCCGCCTCGCTTCGCGTTCCTTGGAAAATATGCAGTTTTTTGTTTTTTTATGTGTTATTTCTTACATCGGTACCCCAGGTAATCTTAGGTTTCATTACATACAGTCGGGAGGAACTACTGAATATACGATTAACGTCAACTCATCATCGTTCCTACCAGGAATATGACTTTCCCGAAACGGATCCAGTGTTTTGCCTTCCACCCAATACAATGGATCTGATCCCAGCCGGCGACCCTGTGCGACGCCGAAAAAGGGGCAAACGAGGCGGTCTCGTGGTCAGGCTTCGGAGACGGGCACATCGCGCTCCACTCCCTAGCATACTACTCGCCAATGTCCAGTCTCTTGACAATAAGGTTGATGAAATCCGAGCACGGGTAGCATTCCAGAGAGACATCAGGGATTGCAACGTGCTCTGCTTCACGGAAACATGGCTAACTCAAGGGACGCTAACGGAGTCGGTGCAGCCAGCTGGTTTCTTCATGCATCGCGCCGACAGAAACAAACATCTTTCCGGTAAGAAGAGGGGCGGGGGGGTATGCCTTATGATTAACGAGAAGTGGTGTGATCATCATAACAACACACAGGAACTCAAGTCATTCTGTTCACCTGATCTAGAACTCCTCACAATCAAATGTCGACCGCATTATCTACCAAGGGAATTCTCTTCAATCATAATCACAGCCGTATATATTCCCCCCCAAGCAGACACATCGATGGCCCTGAATGAACTTTATCTGACTCTTTGTAAACTGGAAACCACACACCCTGAGGCTGCATTCATCGTAGCTGGGGATTTTAACAAGGCTAATCTAAAAACAAAACTCCCTAAATTCTATCAGCATATCGATTGTGCTACCAGGGCTGGAAAAACCCTAGATCATTGTTATACTAATTTCCGCGACGCATATAAGACCCTCCTTTCGGAAAAGCTGACCACGACTCCATTTTGTTGATTCCAGCCTACAAACAGAAACTCAAACAACAAGCTCCCGCGCTCAGGTCTGTTCAACGCTGGTCCGACCAATCTGAATCCACGCTTCAAGACTGCTTCGATCACGCGGATTGGAATATGTTCCGCATCGCGTCCAACAACAATATTGACGAATATGCTGATTCGGTGAGCGAGTTCATTAGGAAGTGTATTGACGATGTCGTACCCACAGCAACGATAAAAACATTCCCAAACCAGAAACCGTGGATTGACGGCAGCATTCGCGTGAAACTGAAAGCGCGAACCACTGCTTTTAACCAGGGCAAGGTGACCGGAAGCATGACCGAATACAAACAGTGTAGCTATTCTCTCCGCAAGGCAATCAAACAGGCTAAGTCCCAGTACAGAGACAAAATCGAGTCGCAATTCAACAGCTCAGACACAAGAGGTATGTGGCAGGGTCTACAGTCAATCACGGATTACAAAAAGAAAACCAGCCCCGTCGCGGACCAGGATGTCTTGCTCCCAGACAGGCTAAACAACTTTTTTGCCCGCTTTGAGGACAATGCAGTGCCACTGACACGGCCCCCTACCAAAACCTGCGGGCTCTCCTTCACTGCAGCCGAGGTGAGTAAAACATTTAAACGTGTTAACCCTCGCAAGGCTGCAGGCCCAGACGGCATTCCCAGCCGCGTCCTCAGAGCATGCGCAGACCAGCTGGCTGGTGTGTTTACGGACATATTCAATCAATCCTTATCCCAGTCTGCTGTTCCCACATGCTTCAAGAGGGCCACCATTGTTCCTGTTCCCAAGAAAGCTAAGGTAACTGAGCTAAACGACTACCGCCCCGTAGCACTCACTTCCGTCATCATGAAGTGCTTTGAGAGACTAGTCAAGGACCATATCACCTCCACCCTACCGGACACCCTAGACCCACTCCAATTTGCTTACCGACCCAATAGGTCCACAGACGACGCAATCGCAACCACACTGCACACTGCCCTAACCCATCTGGACAAGAGGAATACCCATGTGAGAATGCTGTTCATCGATTACAGCTCAGCATTTAACACCATAGTACCCTCCAAACTCGTCATCAAGCTCGAGACCCTGGGTCTCGACCCCGCCCTGTGCAACTGGGTCCTGGACTTCCTGACGGGCCACCCCCAGGTGGTGAGGGTAGGTAACAACATCTCCACCCCGCTGATCCTCAACACTGGGGCCCCACAAGGGTGCGTTCTGAGCCCTCTCCTGTACTCCCTGTTCACCCACGACTGCGTGGCCATGCACGCCTCCAACTCAATCATCAAGTTTGCGGATGACACTACAGTGGTAGGCTTGATTACCAACAACGACGAGACGGCCTACAGGGAGGAGGTGAGGGCCCTCGGAGTGTGGTGTCAGGAAAATAACCTCACACTCAACGTCAACAAAACAAAGGAGATGATTGTGGACTTCAGGAAACAGCAGAGGGAGCACCCCCCTATCCACATCGACGGGTCAGTAGTGGAGAAGGTGGAAAGTTTTAAGTTCCTCGGTGTACACATCACGGACAAACTGAATTGGTCCACCCACACAGACAGCGTTGTGAAGAAGGCGCAGCAGCGCCTCTTCAACCTCAGGAGGCTGAAGAAATTTGGCTTGTCACCAAAAGCACTCACAAACTTCTACAGATGCACAATCGAGAGCATCCTGTCGGGCTGTATCACCGCCTGGTACGGCAACTGCTCCGCCCACAACCGTAAGGCTCTCCAGAGGGTAGTGAGGTCTGCAGAACGCATCACCGGGGGCAAACTACCTGCCCTCCAGGACACCTACACCACCCGATGTCACAGGAAGGCCATAAAGATCATCAAGGACAACAACCACCCAAGCCACTGCCTGTTCACCCCGCTATCATCCAGAAGGCGAGGTCAGTACAGGTGCATCAAAGCAGGGACCGAGAGACTGAAAAACAGCTTCTATCTCAAGGCCATCAGACTGTTAAACAGCCACCACTAACATTTAGCGGCCGCTGCCAACATACTGACTCAACTCCAGCCACTTTAAAAATGGGAATTGATGGAAATTATGTAAAAATGTACCACTAGCCACTTTAAACAATGCCACTTAATATAATGTTTACATACCCTACATTACCCATCTCATATGTATATACTGTACTCTATATCATCTACTGCATCTTGCCATCTTTATGTAATACATGTACCACTAGCCACTTTAAACTATGCCACTTTATGTTTACATACCCTACAGTACTCATCTCATATGTATATACCGTACTCTATACCATCTACTGCATCTGCCATGCCGTTCTGTACCACCACTCATTCATATATCTTTATGTACATATTCTTTATCCCTTTACACTTGTGTGTGTGTGTAAGGTAGTAGTTGTGGAATTGTTAGGTTAGATTACTTGTTGGTTATTACTGCATTGTCGGAACTAGAAGCACAAGCATTTCGCTACACTCGCATTAACATCTGCTAACCATGTGTATGTGACTAATAAAATTTGATTTGATTTGATTTGATTTGGTAGCAACACAACATGACAACAACATGGTAGCAACACAACATGGTAGCAGCACAAAACATGGTACAAACATTATTGGGCACAGACAACAGCACAAAGGGCAAGAAGGTAGAGACAACAATACATCACGCAAAGCAGCCACAACTGTCAGTAAGAGTGTCCATGATTGAGTCTTTGAATGAAGAGATTGAGATAAAACTGTCCAGTTTGAGTGTTTGTTGCAGCTCGTTCCAGTCGTAGCTGCAGGGAACTGAAAAGACGACCGACCCAGGGATGTGTGTGCTTTGGGGACCTTTAACAGAATGTGACTGGCAGAACGGGTGTTGTATGTGGAGGATGAGGGCTGCAGTAGATATCTCAGATAGGGGGGAGGAAGGCCTAAGAGGGTTTTATAAATAAGCATCAACCAGTGGGTCTTGCGACGGGTATAAAGAGATGACCAGTTTACAGAGGAGTATAGAGTGCAGTGATGTGTCCTATAAGGAGCATTGGTGGCAAATCTGATGGCCGAATGGTAAAGAACATCTAGCCGCTCGAGAGCACCCTTACCTGCTGATCTATAAATGATGTCTCCATAATCTAGCGTGGGTAGGATGGTCACCTGAATCAGGGTTAGTTTGGCAGCTGGGGTGAAAGAGGAGCGATTACGATAGAGGAAACCAAGTCTAGATTTAACTTAACCTGCAGCTTTGATATGTGCTGAGATAAGAACAGTGTACTGTCTAGCCATACCCCCCAAGTACTTGTATGAGGTGACTATCTCAAGCTCTAAACCCTCACATATGTGAGGAGCTGGGCGTTCTTCTTACCAAACCACATGATCTTTGTTTTGGAGGTGTTCAGAACAAGGTTAAGGGTAGAGAAAGCTTGTTGGACACTAAGAAAGCTTTGTTGTAGAGCATTTAACACAAAAACCTGGGGAGGGGCCAGCTGAGTATAAGACTGTATCGTCTGCATATACAGTAAATGGCTGACAGAGCTTCCTACTGCCTGAGCTATGTTGGTGATGTAAATTGAGAAGAGCGTGGGGCCTAGGATTGAGCCTTGGGGTACTCCCTTGGTAACAGGCAGTGGCTGAGACAGCAGATTTTCTGACTTTATACACTGCACTCTTTGAGAGAGGTAGTTAGCAAACCAGTCCCAAGACCCCTCAGAGACACCAATATTCCTTAGCCGGACCACAAGAATGGAATGGTCTACCGTATCAAAAGCATTGACCAATTCAATAAAATAGGGGCACAACATTGCTTAGATTCAAAGGCAATGGTGACATCATTGAGGACCTTCAAGGTTGCAGTGACACACCCATAACCTGAGCGGAAATCAGATTGCATACCAGAGAGAATACTATAGACATCAAGAAAGCCAGTCAATTGATTATTGACAAGTTTTTCCAACACTTTTGATAAACAGGGCAAAATAGAAATAGGCCTATAACAGTTAGGATCAGTTTGATCTCCCCCTTTAAATAAAGGATGAACCGTGGCTGCCTTCCAAGCAATGGGAACCTCCCCAGAAAGGAGAGACAGGTAAAAAGATCAGAGATAGGCTTGGCGATGATAGGGGCAGCAACCTTAAAGAAGAAAGGGTCTAAACCATGACCCAGATGTTTTTTTGGGGTTAAGTTTCAGGAGCTCCTCTAGCACCTCAGACTCAGTGACTGCCTGCAGGGAGAAACTTTGTAGCGCGGCAGGGGAAAAAGAGGGAGAAGCATCGGGATAGTCGCATTAAAAGGGGTGGGAGATGAGGAAATGTTGGACGGGCAAGGAGAGACGTTACAGCCTTATTCTAAAATGGATTAAATATTTTCTTCCCCTCATCAATCTACACACGATACCCCATAATGACAAAGCAAAAACAGAGTTTTTTTTATATGTTTGCAAATTTATTCAAAATAGGAAACTGAAATATCACATTTACATAAGTATTCAGACCTTTTACTCAGTACTTTGTTGAAGCACCTTTGGCAACGATTACAGCATTGAGCCTTCTTGGGTACGGCGCTACAAGCTTGGCACATCTGTGTATTTGGGGAGTATCTCCCATTCTTCTCTGCAGATCCTATCAAGCTCTGTCAGGTTGGATGGGGAGTGTCACTGCACAGCTATTTTCAGGTCTCTCTAGAGATGTTTGATCGGGTTCAAGTCCAGGCTCTGGCTGGGCCACTCAAGGACATTTAGAGACTTGTCCCGAAGCCACTCCTGCATTATCTTGGCTGTGTGCTTAGGGTCGTTGTCCTGTTGGAAGGTGAACATTTGCCCCAGACTGAGGTCCTGAGCGCTCTGGAGCAGGTTTTCATCAAGGATCTCTCTGTAATTTGCTCCGGTCATCTTTCCCTCGATCCTGACTAGTCTCCCCGTCCCTGGCGCTGAAATACATCCCCACAGCATGATGCTGCCACCACCATGCTTCACCGTAGGGATGTTGCCAGGTTTCCTCCAGACGTGATGCTTGGCATTCAGAACTAAGATTCAATCTTGGTTTCATCAGACTAGAGAATCTTGTTTCCATGGCCCGAGAGTCCTTTAGGTGCCTTTTGGCAAACTCCAAGTGGGCTGTCATGTGCCTTTTACTGAGGAGTGGCTTCCGTCTGGCCACTCTACCATAAAGGTCTGATTGGTGGAGTGCTGCAGAGATGGCTGTCCTTCTGGAAAGTTTTCCCATCTCCACAGAGGAACTCTGGAGCTCTCTCAGAGTGACCATCAGGTTCTTGGTCACCTCCCTGACCAAGGCACTTCTCCCCCGATTGCTCAGATTGGCCGGGCGGACAGCGTTTGGTGGTTCCAAACTTCTTCCATTTAAGAATGATGGAGGCCACTGTGTTCTTGCGGACCATCAATGTTGAAAAAAATAATTGGTACCCTTCCCCAGATCTATGCTTCGACACAATTCTGCTCTACAGACAATTCCTTTGACCTCATGGCTTGGTTTTTGCTCTGCACTGTCAACTGTGGGACCTTATATAGACAGGTGTGTGCCTTTCCAAATCATGTCAAATCAATTGAATTTACCACAGGTGGACTCCAAACCAGTTGTAGAAACATGTCAAGGATGATCAGTAGAAACAGGATGCACCTGAGCTGAATTTCGATTCTCATAGCAAAGGGTCTGAATAATTATGTAAACAAGGTATTTTTGTTTGTTTTATTTTTTTATAAACTAGCCAAAAAAAAGATGTAAAAAAAATGTAAGGCTGTAAAGTAACAAAATGTGAAAAAAGTCAAGGGGTCTGAATACTTTTTCTGTAACACACCTGATAGTCACTATGGTTTTTGTTCTTCAATCCCCCTACATCTAGTCTGAGAACTGCCAGCACACAGCTGCCACAAAGGAATGTTTTCCACAACAGGAGATGCGTTGTGTATAGTATTTTTAATTTACCCCTGAAAATCATATTTTGCCATTCCATTGTGTGGGTTGTTGTCTTACAGTTGATGTAGCTTGTGTCATTGAGGCTAATCATGATTTAATAGTTATTCATTTAAAATCTGCATTTGAGCATTTCAGGCACACAAACATTTCAAATACCAGTATTGAAAAGTTTCACGACCAAAAAAGTAAATAAAATATTACATATTTCAAATTGAGTACCCAGAAAACACATTGTAGAATGAGTAGATCACTACATCAACACATTTTAGCATCATAACTCAGAACAGAAAATAAAATTAATTTGACTACTCATTTAACAAACATTTCCCTTTTCAAAAACATTACGGCCTACGTAGACAGGCTCCTGGATCTCCTCTTTAATGACGTCAACCTTGATCCAGCGGCATATGTACAGAAGCTGTGCGAGCTCTCCAGCCCAGGACTCCTGTCTGCCCAGTGTGAGAGGCCTGACATGGAGGAGGCAATAGCTGGATTTGTCTCCAGCTTCAGTCATGGGGATGACAGAAGCCAAGTGGGTGACTGCAGCCTGCTTGATTGAAGCGGGGTACATGGGTCCCTCGCCTCTCCCGCTTCCCTCCCCATAGTTGGTAGTTGGTTGCATTTCATAAAGTTTTTTCAAGCATTCAGAAGGGAGATGAGTGTTACAAATTGCACAAATAGATGTGTCCTACACACTGTTGGGTGGCCGGGTGACTATATTAGACTTATGGCTCTATTTTTTTTTATGTCTCATCATTATTTCTCATGTGTGTTCATGTTCATGTTAAACTGTAAACTTTATCAATATTTCTGCTATGCTGGCCTATTGTAAATGATCAAATAAATGTCTGATCAATACATGCAATTCTGAACATATTGTCATTTATAATGCTAATACAGAGGCACCAATAAATTGTCCAGTACACTTATTTTCTACTGTCTTCATGTACATTCCTTTATGTCTAAGCTTCTAAGGTGACTCAGGCTTTACTAACTCTTGTGAAGAAGTGTATCAGGGAACTGTATTCTGTAATAAGTTACAAAACAATATAAATGGAATTGTGTATTGCTGCTGTTTGTCTGATATCCAACAGTCCATGATCAGCTCTGTTGACCATGAGAGCATTTTGCAGAGAAAATGGGTTAAGGCATACTATTTAGGCTCTCAATGACATGTGATCCATTGTTTACCTTGACATCAATGACATGTGGCCCATTGTTTACCTTGTTACCTGGCAACAACCACAAGGTTCAAAGAGCTGTCAGTCAAGGCGAGCTCATGCGTATACTGTAAGCTCCCCGCCCACTCAGCCTGCTCTTTCAGGCTTCCTGATAGTTAGAGATGAGAGAAGAGGTACAATTTCTTCAATTCTCCTTTTTCATCAATTAAGGCTCCCGAGTGGCGCAGCGATCTAAGGCACTGCATCTCAGTGCAAGAGGTGTCATTACAGTCCCTGGTTTGAATCCAGTCTGAATCACATCCGGCCATGATTGGGAGTCCCATAGGGCAGTGCACAATTGGCACAGCATCGTCCGGGTTTGGCCGGGGTAGGCCATTATTGTAAATAAGAATTTGTTCTTAACTGACTTGCCTAGTTAAATAAATCTGAGCATTTTAATAGTGTAACAATATTATGGGGGATGTGTTGGTCCTTCAAAGGCTATTTTTACTTGGGAAATAGGATGACTATTTGGGACCTTTTAAGAAAGTTGAAGCTCATTTACTGCATTTCTATACAATCTGAAAACTCTCAAATGCTATTTGGAGAATAGCAAAAACAAGCCAAAATGACCCCAGCCATTATCACATTGGTTGCTGTAGTTTCATTCACCTCAGTCAGTCTACAAACACATAGCCTATTAGCTATAAAATTATCTGCTACACATTAACTCACATGAACTCAGCACCAGACTAAAAACTATCATTTAATACTTACAGAGGGAGCAGAAAAAGTATTTTATGAACATAAGCTAAACAAATAAGTTTGTTTTACATAACTTATTTTTTGGCAGTTTTACAGTCAATTCTATACATTTTGCCAGGACTTACTATGTAGGGTGTTCACCCATAAAATTATTAATTCATTCAAGGTTTAAATAAATATGTCTATGGAATGGAGAATTCAGTCAGAAGTCCAAACCCCATGTATCTACCATATATGTTTCAAAAGTTAGAGACAATTTTTTGAATGGAATGTCATCACAGGCATAATCAAAAAGTGGTCACTTAAGCAATAAGGCCCGAAGGGGTGTGGCATATGGCCAATATACCACGGCTAAGGCATGTTCTTATGCACAACTCAACGTGGAATGTTAGCCATTAGCCGTGGTATATTGGCCATATATCACAAACCCCCGAGGTGCCTTACTGCTATTATAAACTGGTAACCAACATAATTAGAGCAGTAAAAATAAATGTTTTGTCATACCCATGGTATACGGTCTGATATACCACTGCTTTCAGCCAATCAGCATTCAGGGTTTGAACCACCCAGTTTATAATGCTCAATAGAACTCTGTGGTGCTGCTCCATGGCAGAACGGCGCCAACTTCGAATGTCAACTGACAAGCTAACAAGTGGCTGCAGTTTCGTGAGTGAAAATATCGTATTTTTCGAAATAAAATCTGCAGAAAACAAAACTAAATGTATATTTATTTACAAAGCTAACAGGCTGAATTTCAATATCCACCCTCTGTGAAGACAATCTGTTTTCCTGTTTTCATTCTGTATTTCTGAGTCTTTCCCTTTAAATCGTGATAGAAACGGCCCTCTCAACGTAACGGCCCTCTCTTTTGGTAATGTAGTACATATATATACAGTGCATTCGGAAAGTATTCAGACCCCTTGACCTTTTCCAAATTGTGTTACGTTACAGCATTATTCTAAAATTGATTAAATAAATGTTTTTCCTCATCAATCTACACACAATACCCCATTGTATTGACAAAGTGAAAACAGTTTTTTAGAAATGCCTTGATGACAACTTTGTACACTCTTGGCATTCTCTCAACCAGCTTCATGAGGAATGCTTTTCCAACAGTCTTGAAGGTGTTCTTCCATATGCTGAGCACTTGTTGGATGCTTTTCCTTCACTCTGCGGTTCAACTCATCCCAAACCATCTCAATTGGGTTGTTCGAATGATTGTGGAGGCCAGGTCGTCTGATACAGCACTCCATCACTCTCCTTGGTCAAATAGCCCTTACACAGTCTGGAGGTGTGTCTTGGATTAATGTCCTGTTGAAAAACAAATGATAGTCCCACTAAGCGCAAACCAGATGGGATGGCGTATCGCTGCAGAATGCTGTGGTAGCCATGCTGGTTAAGTGTGCCTTGAATTCGAAATAAATCATAGACAGTGTTATCAGCAAAGCACCCCCACACCATCACAACTCTTCCTCCAAGCTTCACGGTGGGAACCACACATGCAGAGATCATCCGCTCACCTACTCTGTGTCTCACAAAGACACGGCGGTTGGAACCAAAAATCTCAAATTTGGGTTCATCAGACTAAAGGAGATTTCCACCGGTCTAATGTCCATTGCTCGTGTTTCTTGGCACAAGCAAGTCTCTTCTTCTTATTCGTGTCCTTAAGTAGTGGTTTCTTTGCAGCAATTCAGCCACGAAGGCCTGATTCACGTAGTCTCCTCTGAACAGTCGATGTAGAGATGTTTGTGTTACTTAAACTCTGTGAAGCATTTATTTGGGCTGCAATCTGAGGTGCAGTTAATTGCTGATTTCTGAGGCTGGTAAATCTAATGAACTTATCCTCTGCAGCAGAGGTATCTCTGGGTCTTTCTTTCCTGTGGCGGTCCTCATGAGAGCCAGTTTCATCATAGCACTTGATGGTTTTTGCGACTGCACTTGAAGAAACTATCAAAGTTCTTGAAATGTTCCATATTGACTGATCTTCATGTCTTAAAGTAATGATGGACTGTCATTTCTCTTTGCTTATTTGAGCTGTTCTTGCCATAATATGGACTTGGTCTTTTACCAAATAGGGCTATATTCTGTAAACCAACACTACCTTGTCACAACACAACTGATTAACTTTTAACAAGGCGCACCTGTTAATTGAAAATTGAAATGCATTCCAGGTGACTACCTCATGAAGCTGGTTGAGAGTATGCAAAGCTGTCATCAAGGCAAGGGGTAGCTACTTTTAAGAATCTCACATATAAAATATATTTTGATTTGTTTAACACTTTTTTTGGTTACTACATGATTCCATATGTGTTATGTCATAGTTTTGACGTCTTGACTATTATTCTACAATGTAGAAAATAGTAAAAAATAAAATAAGAAAAACCCTTGAATGAGTAGGTGTATCCAAACTTTTGACTGGTGTTGTATATAGTTAAAGTCAGATGTTTACATACACCTTAGCCAAATACATTTAAACTCAGTTTTTCACAATTCCTGACATTTAATCCTAGTAAAAATTCCCTGTCTTAGGTCAGTTAGGATCACCACTTTATTTTAAGAATGTGAAATGTCAAAATAATAGTGGAGAGAATGATTTATATCAGCTTTCATTTCAGAACTTTACACGCACTCAATTAGTATTTGGTATCATTGCCTTTAAATTGTTTAACTTGGGTCAAACGTTTTGGGTAGCCTCCAATAAGCTTCCCACAATAAGTTGGGTGAATCTTGGCCCATTCCTTCTGACAGAGCTGGTGTAACTGAGTCAGGTTTGTAGGCCTACTTGCTCGCACGCACTTTTTTAGTTCTGCCCACAAATTTTCTATAAGATCGAGGTCAGGGCTTTGTGATGGCCACTCCAATACCTTGACTTTGTTGTCCTTAAGCCATTTTGCCACAACTTTGGAAGTATGCTTGGGGTCCTTCTCCATTTGAAAGACCTAATTTGCAATCAAGCTTTAACTTCCTGACTGATGTCTTGAGATGTTGCTTCAATATATCCACATCATTTTCCATCCTCATGATGCCATCTATTTTGTGAAGTGCATCAGTCCCTCCTGCAGCAAAGCACCCCCACAACATGATGCTGCCACCCCCGTGCTTCACGGTTGGGATGGTGTTCTTCGGCTTGCAAGCCTCCCCCTTTTTCCTCCAAAGATAACGATGGTCATTATGGCCAAAAGTTCTATTTTTGTTTCATCAGAACAAAGGACATTTCTCCAAAAAGTACGATCTTTGTCCCCATGTGCAGTTGAAAACCGTAGTCTGGCATTTTTTATGGCGGTTTTGGAGCAGTGGCATCTTCCTTGCTGAGCGGCCTTTCAGGTTATGTCAATATAGGATATACTGTGGATATAGATACTTCTGTACCTGTTTCCTCCCATATCTTTACAAGGTCCTTTGCTGTTGTTCTGGGATTGATTTGCACTTTTCACACCAAAAAACGTTAATCTCTAGGAGACAGAACACGTCTCCTTCCTGAGCGGTATGACGGCTGTGTGGTCCCATGGTGTTTATACTTGTGTACTATTGTTTGTACAGATGAAAGTGGTACCTTCGGGCATTTGGAAATTGCTCCCAAGGATGAACCAGACTTGTGGAGGTCTACAATTTTCTCTCTTAGTTCTTGGCTGATTTCTTTTGATTTTCCCATGATGTCTAGCAAAGAAGCACTGAGTTTGAAGGTAGGCCTTGAAATACATCTACAGGTACACCTCCAATTGACTCAAATTATGTCAATTAGCCTATCAGAAGCTTCTAAAGCCATGACATAATTTTCTTGAATTTTCCAAGCTGTTTAAAGGCACAGTCAATTTAGTGTATGTAAACTTCTGGCCCACTGGAATTGTGATACAGTGAATGATAAGTGAAATAATCTGTCTGTAAACAATTGTTGGAAAAATTACTTGTGTCATGCACAAAGTAGATGTCCTAACCGACTTGCCAAAACTATAGTTTGTTAACAAGAAATTTGTGGAGTGGTTGAAAAACTACTTTTAATGACTCCAAACTAAGTGTATGTAAACTTCCGACTTCAACTGTATACATTATATATAATTGTATTTTTACAGAACTCCGAACCTCGATGTCCTCATATGTAGCTTCGGCCCTGATGATGACTGATATTCTGATAATGCCTTGCTCAGGAACGTAGCTTTGATAAGATCTAATACTGTACTTTTGAAATGGTGAATGAATCATTGTCACTGAAGGAAAGAGAAGGGAAAGATAGTTTGCAGAAAGACCAGAGTTCTATATCTATTTTGAAAAAAAATTCATCTGGCAGTAACAAGCACACTATAGAAATTGATGAGAACCAAACAATAATTATATTTTGAGCAGAACACAACATGCTAGGATGACTCATTTTTGTCTGACATTTTCTTGGACCACCCAAAGTTCACTGTGGATTTCTGACTTGAGTGTTCTCTGCTTATCCATATGCAGGTTTCACTGCTTTACTGAGAGAGTTCTGCCCAGTCTGTAATAATAGACACATGTCTTGAACACCTAATTCAAAGCCTTTGTCAGCTGCCTCAATGACTCACAACATTTCTATAACTCAAACTGTCATCCACCGCCCTCCAAAGAGAATCTCCAAGAAAGAGCCTCACAGGATCCACATCCTTTTAAGGCAGAACCTTACTCTCGGCTTCTGCCAAAGAAAATACACTATGTTTTTGCCAGTGGCTGTGAACATTGACAATGGGCTCGTTTAAAAAAATATATATATAAAAAAATGTAACCTCTATTTAACTAGGCAAGTCAGTTAAGAACAAATTCTTATTTACATTGACGGCCTACACCGGCCAAACCCGGATGACGCTGGGCCAATTGTGCGCCGCCCTATGGGACTCCCAATCACAGCCGGTTGTGATACAGCCTGAATGCAGGTTTCATTATCTCGCCCTCATCCCCATCTGCCTAAATTGGATAATTAGATGTTGGTTTTTCTATTCATGTGGTCATGGTACGATCTTATCATGGGCGCCATTTCTGGAGAAGGACCTGTGGAATATGGCAATCTGCTTTCTGCTTTTCCATTGATTACACTGGCGAATTGTGTGGTCTGTGGTCCGGTATGGGAACTGGCATGGTGTCGCTCGTGTGTGTTTGTGTAGGGGCTTATTTCAGGTCTCAGTTGTGACATAAGGCTGTCACTTCTCATTTATACATCCCTGGGGACATCAAGGAGCCTCAGATCTGGTTTACAATGAGGCAGGAACAGGGTACAGGGCTGGCTACAGGGCTGGCTGGCTACCGTTTTCCCCAAACAATTATATGGTTTAGCAAGAAATGTGGACCTCTAGTTTTGTACAGTGCCTTTGGAAAGTATTCAAACCCCTTGACCTTTTCCACATTTTGTTACGTTACAGCCTTATTCTAAAATAGATTAAATATTAGTTTTTTTCAGCAATCTACACACAATACCCCACAATAACTGAAATACCTTATAACTATTCAGACTCTTTGCTATGAGACTCGAAATGAAGTTCAGGTGCATCCTGTTTCCATTGATCATCCTTGAGATGTTTCTACAACTTGATTGGCATCAACCTGTGGTAAATTCAATTGATTTGACATGATTTGGAAAGGCACACAACTGTCTATATAAGGTCCCACAGTTGACAGTGCATGTCAGAGTAAAAACCAAGCCATGAGGTCGAAGGAATTTCCCGTAAAGCTCCGAGACAGGATTGTGTCGAGGCACAGATCTAGGGAAGGGTACCAAAGCATTGAAGGTCTCAAAGAACACAAACGGAGGAAGTTTGGAACCACCAAGACTCTTTCTAGAGCTGGCCGCCCGGCCAAACTGAGCAATCGGGGGAGAAGTGCCTTGGTCAGGGAGGTGACCAAGAACCTGATGGTCACTCTGACAGAGCTCTAGAATTCCTCTGTGGAGATGGGAGAACCTTCCAGAAGGACAACCATCTCTGCAGCACTCCACCAATCAGGCCTTTATGGTAGAGTGGCCAGACGGAAGCCACTCCTCAGTAGAAGTCACATGACAGCCCACTTGGAGTTTGCCAAAAGGCAAGATTCTCTGGTCTGATGAAACCAAGATTGAACTCTTTGGCCTGAATGCCAAGCATCATGTCTGGAGGAAACCTGGCAACATCCCTACGGTGAAGCATGGTGGTGGCAGCATCATGCTGTGGGGATGATTTTCAGTGGCAGGGCCTGGGAGACTAGTCAGGATCGAGGCAAAGATGAATGGAGCAAAGTACAGAGAGATCCTTGATGAAAACCTGCTCCAGAGCACTCAGGACCTCAGACTGGGGCGAAGGTTCACCTTCCAACAGGACAACGACCCTAAGCACACAGCCAAGACAGGGCAGGAATGGCTTCGGAACAAGTCTCTGAATGTCCTTGAGCGGCCCAGCCAGGGCCCGGACTTGAACCCGATCGAACATCTCTGGAGAGACCTGAAAATAGCTGTACAGCAATGCTCCTCATCCACCCTGACAGAGCTTGAGAGGATCTGCAGAGAAGAATGGGAAGAACATAATCAAACAAAATGTACAATAGGTGTAATGTATTCATTTGAATATCTACTGAATTACCAGAATTTATGCAATTTGGACATGATTTTGATCCTCAGGCATGAAGAGTCTCCATATCTCACATATTTTTTTCTCACCATCAAAAAGTATACGCCATAAACTTTTGCTCCCAAAAATGTTGATTCATGATCTAGCATGGCTTTTGGTCTTCAATAAATGTGGTTCTGAGAGCGCATCTTTTCAATGGTACATCAAATGAATGTGCACAACTCATCATTCTATAAGTCATCTCTGCTCAACCCTTGAATAACATTGAAGTCGTGCAAATAGGCATCAACTATATTGCTATAGCATAGCAATAAGAAGTCAGTTTTGTACAGTGGCGCAACTTTGGTTTAGAAGTGGGGGGGGACATAATTATTATTATTTATTTTTATTTTTTATCCAGTCAGATAAACACTCCAAACAGCCTACCCGACCGCTCAGAGGCGTCCGCGTGGTCCTAAAGCACGCTCTTGCCTAATTGTGGATCACACTCCAATGATAAAACTGGGGGGGGGACAAAAATGCAATTTCAGAATGTGGGGTGGGACATGTCCCGTCCCCAGTGAAAGTTGTGCCCCTGATTTTGTACATTGACAGTGGTGCTCCATTCTGGCCTGATCTCTACCTCCATATCTGTAAAGAGGAAATGATATGCCCAGTACACAGCTTTAGACTTGGAGAAGATGCGCCAGGATGAGTATGTTTCTGGTGACATGTACAGACAACTATCTGATTTCTTCTGCTGCCTGATTGTTGTTTTGCATTCTCTTGTCATATGTCCAAATGTTTTCTGACTACAGAGATGTCTGGCATGCTGATGGGCCTACTGTTCCCTTTGAACGGCATCTAGTAATCAGTACAGATATGTCTGAGGTGAAGGACTGTGACCTGATCCTTACCTCAGTCAGTATTGTCTTTTCAGGAACTGTTTTGGTGAGATAAACTATATGGTATGAAACCACATGGCTCTTGAGGTGTATCAGCATGTTATGATAAACAGGACGTCCTTGTTAGTGAATGATGTTGCTACTGATATTTTTTTCTACGATGATTCAGATGGTCAGAGTAGAGGACCGATTTAGAATCCAAACTGTCACAACTGACATTCTACCAAGAAACAAGATAAACCACCAACAAGATTATTATGTTGTGGTAGATTGGTTAGGACCCATTTTAGATTAATCCGTAAGAAGGCTATGTAACAAACCGTTGGAACCACAGAGACGGATCTACCGCATTTGTCTTTTCCTACTAGCACTGATAACTAGATGATAACTTCTTTATTGAGGAAAAATGTATAACTATGAAATGTGGCTGTCTCACCTCGCTCCGAATAAGAGCATCTGCAAAATGACTAAAATATAAAATTACCTATTGTCCCCCTAGTCTCAGTACTGTCTTGCTAAGAAATACAGCAGGTCCTGCTGATGACAGCTTGGCATTAGAAGAACATCTTGTAGTTAGCTGGAGTGTGTGGCTGCTCCTGGTAATCGACGGTACAGCTATCGCTCGTACACAGGCTGGTCAGGCCAAAGGCAGGTGGAGATAGCGCTTCAGCACCAACGGAAACACAAGAGGGACTGCCAGATAAGGGGCTACGACCACTCTCCCCAGGCTCCAGGTCTATGTGATAGGCAGAGTGAATTCTCAGAAAGAATGACACTGCTCAGGGAAAAGTTTTGCGCTTCAACCTCTTTTCACTTGTTCTTTAGGGACGAATGTGAAACACACTATGGTAGAGAGATCTACCATAAGAGCGGCTTTATAATCAGCAGCTGCTCTACAGAATTTGTTGAAGACAAACAATTATTCCCGTCCCCATTTTACTAATCTCTTTCCCCCAGGGGACTGTGTCCAAACTTCTTAGGTCTGGGGGAGTGGAGACTGAAACTCCAGTCACCAGAAACTCACACCCCCAGATGACATCTATACTTGTATGTCTGGTATTAACATCTTGGATTCAATAATGCCTACGCATAATGATGGACAACCACTACAGTGTCTTTAAAAAATCGACTCCTGTCCAGCATGTTCTAACTTCTGCACTTAGTCACGCTTTTCTGAGGAGTGTTTATGACCCAAAACTGTTTACAGACTGTTAGAGGAGGTTGGAGACAGAGAGACCAGGACAAACATTCTTATCTGTAGTGGACCCATTTACCTTTACATCTGTGTTACTCATGTCTGAGTCTTTAGCATGTCTATAGATAATGATACATTAGATGTATGGAAGAAAACATTCCTCCTATGGAGAAAACTGGAAGATTTCAGTGTACAAGACATAACTGTGAATGCCTTTAATGTTTTGTTTGAGAGAAGTTTCTCAGAACAAATTATTATTGAGTCTGTCATTTGAATCAACAGGTTATTAACATGTTCACATCACATTGTTAATGGCTGTGTTACATCAATCTTCCATAAGGTGACATGGCTTGGCCCTGATATGGGAGATGCCAGTCATATTTTATGGATGAGGAGATGGTAGCTGTGAGCAGCACTATTATTCTGTTAATCTAGCCCTGGGCCAGACTTATCCTGTTCACCATTCCAATTAAGACTTTCATTAACTGGTCCAAATGATAGACTGGTGATCTCTGTGTTCCCGTGGAACAGGCTTGGCCTCTTTTAAGAAGTTTTCCTGCTTTTGTTAGATTGCAGTTGCATCACCAAAAACATTCTAATGTGAATTAGTTGTAGCCTAATAATTAGCTATATTTTAACGTGTGTTCTCTATTCTGTTGTGGGTCATGTTTTACATGAATTTTTATAGATGCTACGTAGTAACAAATCATTTGAATTCCTTGGTGCAATTACATGCAAGCAGCAAATAGTAAATATACAAACGGAATATTCATGCATTGTCTCATGCACCTTATCAGAGCAGGTACCATGTACAGCTGAGTAACTTCATTCTGTACCAAAGTAGTTTTCAAGTAGTTGCATGGTATAAGGGCTACTGAATGCTGTCACGTCCTGTGTAGTTTTGTATGAGATATTCTGTAAAGTAACAGTAGCAAAAAATGAATAAAGACATCAAAGGAAATCGTTTTACAAGGTTTTATCAAAATTGTATCCAAAATGCTGACATAAATCATGTCTAACCAATGCCAGCTCTAATTACTAGTTTGAATATGAGGGGAGGAGCTTGTGTGTGACAAGTATCACTGAGCACTTGCACTTTCAAACACCTGAAGGGAATTCAGTTCTAAATCTCATAATCGGTTAAATAACAGGCTCATCTTCCTGTCAGCATTTCAAAGGCCAACAGATTGAATTTACAGTAGACTTGGTGAAAAGGGGAGGCATTAGATAATAACATTATGAAACAGCTTACTTCAGCAGAGCCATGCACAAGATTCAAACAGTACCCTACATCACAAAAGTATGTTACAAATTACCATATTCATAGATTATATAATGCCAACTCTACAATTTACACGTTTGCTATACAGCTCAACAAGTATTTGCATACAGACACGTTTCAGCTTTATAAACCAGATATAAATCAATCAAAAAAAGTAATGTATTTCCCTCCTGTTTGGCCATCACCATGTAGCCACTCAAGGGTGTGTATGTTTTCTACTGATAAGTCTATATTGCGCTCAACATACAAATTCACTTGAGAGTGTTGACAACTGTCATTCTCCTTGAAACTAGGTTGAATGAGTCATGTTCATTCCCGGGGCCTGGAGAACAGAGCACAGAGCAGAGCACATATCTCCTGAGTAGGCTCTTTCTGTACCTGACAGCCTGCTCAGCCATGTCACATGCCCAAGACATGCCAGGGCATGGGCATTCACATGCTCTCACTCTATATCTTTAACATCACAAATAGTATGGGCCAATGGGCAATAGGACCGGGTGTCAGGTTTTAAAATCAAAAGCCACATGAGTGTGAACATTGCCAGGTTTCGACTATGGGAGTTTTACACTCAGTGGTTTAACCTAAAAACCAACAGCTTGGCCCCGGGCAAAGACTGCAATTAATTTATTATAAGTATGGAGCGGCAGGTAGCCTAGGGTGGCAGGTAGCCTAGGTAGCCTTTTGGGGCGGCAGGTAGCCTAGTGGTTAGAGCATTGGGCCAGTAACCAAAAGGTTGCGAGAATATATCCCAGAGCTGACAAGGTCAAAATCTGTCATTCTGTCCCTGAACAAGGCAGTTAACCCACTGTTCCTAGGCTGTCGTTGTAAATACAAATTTGTTCTTAACTGACTTGCCTAGTTAAATAAAGGTTAAATAAAATGTTAAAAAATTTAAGTGTTTGTTGTAAAGACAATATTTGGCTTCTCAGATGATACCATGGCTTTGCTTCCAGTTTGTTCCTTCACCCAACGGCATTAGCTACCATACTGTAGAGTACCAAGACTACACACAGGATGCTCATTTGAGTGTCTTAACAAAAAGATAAATACTGTATAAAAAAATTGCTATTAACAATTGTAATGTTAAAAAGCTCTTTTCAGTGAATGATCAGTCTCTTGAGATTCTTGTGAATAATAGAAAGGCAATGACACACACATCTGATAAAATAGACATCCCAGAGTCTCTGTTGTGGATAAGGGCCTTGCTTTGTCCCACGACACTCAACATGACAATGGCAACCCCATTGACAACTGAGTATATGCATTGGTTTCACGGGGAACCGTATTAAACTAGTGAGGTGTTTGTCGACAAGGGTATGTAGAGTACTTATACTTACACCTGGTAGTCATTAGAATGGTCAAGAGTATCACTGCAATAAACCCCACTGACTGTGATATATTGAATTTCTGTCACAACATCCCTTCAACACTGACAATTGAATGGAAATTACAATGGAAATGCAGATGAAGAACATAGGCTAAATATTTGAACATCTATTTTAAATGCCTCATCCAGTCATTGCGCTAACACTAGTTAGCAATTGCGCTAATTCACGTTAGCAACTTCCTTCAAACTGCAAGCACATACATAAAAATTGTATCCACAAGTTAATCTGAATCTGGGGATGTAGATAAAGGGCCTCATTGCCAAAATCCCAAACTATCCCTTTACTATCCATGTTGCTCTCAGCTCAGTGGGCTAAGGAAATAATTGTGGGTGACAATGCCAGAAAGTCTATGTCCAATGATCATAATATTAGCATGTGGTACACTATCCACAAAGGTTTCAGCTTAGTCAGGTCAAGTGTGAATGGGAAGCAGACAGAGAACAACCGAACCTGCAGCTATCACGGAGTCTCTCTGGGCGTCTGCCTATTAGCAGCCCAAAGGCTTCCATGGCAACCTGCAGGATTATAGGATGGACCGGTTCCACCTGTTTGGTTCAGGAGCAGTGCCACAAGTCTGCTCTGATGAACTACCCAGGATTATTCTGTCAACTGTCAATATGAGTTTGTTTTACCCAGCAAGAGAGAGCCATTAATAGTGTACTTACAGTGCCTTCAGAACGTTTAATAGTGTACTTACAGTGCCTTCAGAACGTTTTCATACCCCTTGACTTATTTCACATGTTGTTGTGTTACAGCCTGAATTCAAAATGGATAACATTTATTTAATTTTCTCACCCATCTATACACAATACCCCATAATGACAAAGTGAAAACATGTTTTTAGAAATATTTGCAAATGTATTGAAAATTAAATACAGAAATATTTGATTTACATAAGTATTCAGACCCATGAGTCAATACCTGTTAGAATCCTCTTTGGCAGCAATTACATCTGTGAGTCTTAAGAGTTTTGCACACCTAGATTGTACAATATTTGTACTTGCCATAGATTTTCAAGCTTATTTAAGTCAAAACTGTAACTAGGCCAATCAGGAACATTCAATGTCGTCTTGGCAAGAAACTCCAGTGTATATTTGGCCTTTTGTTTTAGGTTCTCCTGCTGAAAGGTGAATTTGTCTGTTGGAAAGCAGACTGAACCAGGTTTTCATTTAGGATTTTGCCTGTGCTTAGCTCTATTTTATTTTTTTCTAAACCTCCCTTGCGGAAGACAAGCATACCCATAACAAGATGCAGCCATCACCATGCTTGAAAATATGAAGAGTGGTACAAGGTGATGTGTTGTGTTGATTTCCCCCAAACATGACGCTTTGTATTCTGGACATAAGGTTAATTTCTTTGCCACATTTTTTGCAGTATTACATGCTGACCAGACCAGACACGTCGCGTTCGCGAGCGTTGCAAAATAAATTTACACATACATGTTATTCAACCATTGCGCGAGAGTCTGTGTGGCAAGGCGCTAAAATAGAACAAGTCCTGCCTCTCAAATCTCCTCATTGGTTTTTAGGAGCATATACCCACGTGGGTGATTGAAAGATTAACTGACGTCCACACTCCAGTCGGTTGTAGTAATGCACCATAAAGTTGGTTGCCAACCGCCATATGAAGTCCAAAGAAGAAAAAGAAGCCTGAAGGAAGGAGTAGAGATGATGAGAAACGAATTCGGTTTACAGTTTTATCTGTGGATTAATTGTTGGAGTAGAGGACCTTGTGCATTTCAGGTAAAATAACAACCCATGTTCATATCCCAGGACAAATTATATCCCAGGACAAATTAGCTAGCAACAACAAGCTAGCTAGCTAAATTGCCATAAATGTTTAATGGTTTTCGAACGGTCTGTGGTTCAGAGTTTGTTTTGATATTTCAACCTGCGTGTCCTGGTCATGTCTGGTGTGGGGGTATAAAATCAACATGCGCACGCGTGCGAGTGGTTTGGTCAGCATGTTACTTTAGTGCCTTATTGCAAACAGGATGCATGTTTTGGAATATTTTTTATTCTGTATAGGCTTCCTTCTTTTCACACTGTCATTTAGGTTAGTATTGTGGAGTAACTACAATTTTGTTGATCCATCCTCAAATTTCTCCTATCCCAGCCATTAAACTCTGTAACTGTAAAGTCACCATTGGCCTTATGGTGAAATCCCTGACCAGTTTCCTTCCTCTCCGGCAACTGAGTTAGGAAGGACACTTGTATCTTTGTAGTGACTGGGTGTATTGATACACCATCCAAAGTGAACTTAATAACAGCACCATGCTCAAAGGAATATTCACTGTCTACTTATTTTCATGTTTTACCCATCTACCAACAGGTACCCTTCTTTGTGAGGCATTGAAAAACCTCCCTGGTCTTTGTGGTTTAATCTGTATTTGAAATTCACTGCTCGACTGAGGGACCTTACAGATAATTGTATGTGTGGGCTACAGAGATGAGATAGTCATAAAAAAACAAGTTAAACACTATTATTGAACACATAGTGAGTCCATGGAACTTATTATGTGAGTTGTTAAGCACATTTTTACTCCTGAACTTATTTAGGCTTGCCATAACAAAAGGGCTGAATACTTTTTGACTCAAGACATTTCAGCTTTTCATTTTTTATTAATTTGTAAAAATGTCTAAAAATATAATTCCACTTTGACATTATGGGGTATTGTGTGTAGACCAGTGTCACAACATCTCAATATAATACATTTTGAATTCAGGCTGTAACACAACAAAATGTAGAAAAAGTCAACGGGTGAGAATACTTTCTGGAGGCTCTGTAGGGAATGTACAAAATAAAGAGCAAGGATATTACATAATGTCTATAGCCAAAGTTAATTGATTGTATCCAGACAACTGCAACACATTAGCTAATATCGAACTAAATTAACCTTCTGACTACCATTTCTAAACAATCATTCAGTAACACTATTTTTTTTTTAAATGGACATAGAGAGGATATCTCGTCAGTAGGCCTGGTGTGTGTTTTATAGCTCTTCGGTTTCCATTATTAGAAAGCCCTATCATTACAAATTGGTTTCTCTTTTGAGAAAAACAACTGAAAATGTACACCTTTTTCAGTACTGTAATATAATGCACAGTGCAGTGCAGCTGTAGAAACACACTCTCCTCAACCTCCAGGGCAATAACTGATAACCATCACACCAACCATCTCAGTTGCTACAGATGGGTCCGTTTTCAACTAGTAGCTGGCTTGTTCCATGAATAGATTACATTTTGCATCCCTTTTCAGTAGAAAACATGTTTTCTATGAAGTTGAACATGTGCTCTTTGTGACAGAATGTTAAAATTAGGAGAACATTTATATCTTTTACCAAGTTACACTACCCAAAATCAGTGGTGGCCGCTGATTGGCTGAATACCCGGGGCTTGAGGTGGTTGGAGTTGTCAACAAAGCACCATGACAGAAATATGATCGCAAGTTTTCAAACTACTGGTAGTTTCTTTGAGAAAATATATAAAGCGATCGGTACATTTGAACAACAGCATAAATACGCCTATTTCACTTTTCATGTCAAAAACCGATGGCCACTGCTGCACATGCAGCCACTGTTTTGAGCAGATTAGATTAAACTATTTAGAATGAGCAGCCCGCTCACGAATGAACGAGTGCACCAGGGAGAACGCAACAAGCATGCATACGCAAGAAGTGAAAACATATTATCTAACTGGGGATAGCTAGTTAACATAATGTCACAAAGCATGATGCACTAGCCAATTAACTTTCATTCTGAAATAACGTAATATTTCCGAGTTAGTCAGATATTAGTTTAGAAAGACTTGAAATTGGCATGGGAGCTAACTGGCTAGCAAGCTGCTTGTCAAAGATAACTAGATAATTTGACCCCCCAAAAAATCGACCAAACTATTTCTCAATGTTCCCAACAATTACTGTAGCAGGCTAATTCATTTGATGATGCTTTGTGATACACACAGTTTTATACTGTTTTAGTCCACATAACATGTCGCCCTGTCACCTACAGTAGAACATGATGAACACCATGGAAAATAATACAACTGGCCATGCTTTTTTTGTCCTACTAGATCTGCAATGAAAAGGTTCTAGCTAGTGTATCTCTCTGTCCTTAGACTCTTGTTGGATGTAGTTGTCCTAAGCTCCCATGACTGTTATGATTATTTATTTACAATTTACTTTTTGTTTTAGCACCATCTGTACATGATAGAGTAGATCTAGTCTCACATGTGGAAGTAAGCCGTTTGGCATGAGAGACTCATTGGAGGGAGGAGATTAGAGCAGACCCCGAAGTTCTGACTGAACGGAGGCACATTTGAGCATCTCAGAATTGCCCATTTACTTTGTGCTGTTATAATTTATACTTTGAAATCCTGTGATTTATTGGCAGTTTCCCCTCATAGCAAATAGCTGGCAACACAATCCAAGCAATCTATGCACGGCTATGTGCCCACAGAGGCGGATCTGCTGCTGCTGGCAGTCACTGAGGGGCAGAGTAGTAAGTAACAGAACAGCTTGTTTTGAACAATAGCTTTTAACAACAGGAAACTGTACACATTTACCGCAACTTTATGAGCATTTTAAAGATAATCCATGAATTATGGAATATATACAGTTAAAATCGGAAGTTTACATACACTTAGGTTGGAGTCATTAAAAGTAGTTTTTCAACCGCTCCACAAATCTCTTGTTAACAAACTATAGTTTTGGCAAGTCAGTTAGGACATCTACTTTGTGCACGACACAAGTAATTTTTCCAACAATTGTTTACAGACAGATTATTTCACTTATCATTCACTGTATCACAATTCCAGTGGGTCAGAAGTTTACATACACTAAATTGACTGTGCCTTTAAACAGCTTGGAAAATTCAAGAAAATTATGTCATGGCTTTAGAAGCTTCTGATAGGCTAATTGACATCATTTGAGTCAATTGGAGGTGTACCTGTGGATGTATTTCAAGGCCAACCTTCAAACTCAGTGACTCTTTGCTTGACATCATGGGAAAATCAAAAGAAATCAGCCAAGACCTCAGAAAAATAATTGTAGACCTCCACAAGTCTTGTTCATCCTTGGGAGCAATTTCCAAATGCCCGAAGGTACCACGTTCATCTGTACAAACAATAGTACGCAAGTATAAACAACATGGGACCACGCAGCCGTCATACCGCTCAGGAAGGAGACGCGTTCTGTCTCCTAGAGATGAATGTACTTTGGTGCGAAAAGTGCAAATCAATCCCAGAACAACAGCAAAGGACCTTGTAAAGATATGGGAGGAAACAGGTACAATATATATCCAGAGTTAAACGAGTCCTATATCGACATAACCTGAAAGGCCGCTCAGCAAGGAAGAAGCCACTGCTCCAAAACCACAATAAAAAAGCCAGACTATTGTTTGCAACTGCACGTGGGAACAAAGATCAAACTTTTTGGAGCAATGTCCTCTGGTCTGATGAAACAAAAATAGAACTGTTTGGCCATAATGACCATCGTTATGTTTGGAGGAAAAAGGGGGAGGCTTGCAAGCCGAAGAACCACATCCCACCCGTGAAGCACGTGGGTGGTAGCATCATGTTGTGGGGGTGCTTTGCTGCAGGAGGGACTGGTGCACTTCACAAAATAGATGGCATCATGAGGATGGAAAATTATGAGATGTTGCTTCAATATATCCACAAGACATCAGTCAGGAAGTTGAAGCTTGGTCGCAAATGGGTCTTTCAAATGGAGAATGACCCCAAGCATACTTCCAAAGTTGTGGCAAAATGGATTAAGGACAACAAAGTCAAGGTATTGGAGTGGCCATTACAAAGCCCTGACCTCAATCCTATAGAACATTTGTGGACAGAACTGAAAAGGCGTGTGCGAGCAAGGAGGCCTACAAACCTGACTCAGTTGCACCAGCTCTGTCAGGAGGAATGGGCCAAAATTCACCCAACTTATTGTGGGAAGCTTGTGGAAGGCTACCCGAAACATTTGACCCAAGTTAAACAATTTAGGTAATGCTACCAAATACTAATTGAGTGTATGTAAACTTCGGAACCACTGGGAATGTGATGAAATAAATAAAACCTGAAATAAATCATTCTCTCTACTTTTATTCTGACATTTCACATTCTTAAAATAAAGTGGTGATCCTAACTGACCTAAGACAGGGAATTTTTACTAGGATTACATTTCAGGAATTGTGGAAAAACTGAGTTTAAATGTATTTGGCTAAGGTGTATGTAAACTTCTGACTTCAACTGTATACAGTACCAGTCAAAAGTTTGGACACACCTACTCATTCCAGGGTTTTTCTTTGTTTTTACTATTCTCTACATTGTAGAATAATAGTGAAGATATCAAAACTATGAAATAGCACATATGGAATCATTTAGTAACCAAAAAAGTGTTAAACAAATATTTTGGAATTTAGATTCTTAAAAGTAGCCACCCTTTGCCTTGATGACAGCGTTTCACACTCTTGGCATTCTCTCAACCAGCTTCATTAGGAATGCTTTTCCAACAGTCTTGAAGGTGTTCCCACATATGCTGAGCACTTGTTGGCTGCTTTTCCTTCACTCTGCGGTCAAACTTATCCCAAACCATCTCAATTGGGTTGAGGTCGGGTGATTGTGGAGGCCAGGCCATCTGATGCAGCACTCCATCACTCTCCTTGGTCAAATAGCCCTTACACAGCCTGGAGGTGTGTTTTGTGTCCTGTTGAAAATCAAATGATAGTCCCACTAAGCGCTAACCAGATGGGATGGAGTATCGCTGCAGAATGCTGTGGTAGCCATGATGGTTAAGTGTGCCTTGAATTCTAAATAAATCCCTGACAGTGTCACCAGTAAAGCACCTCCACACCATCACACCTCCTCCATGCTTCATTGGTCGGAACCACACATGCGGAGATCATCCGCTCACCTACTCTTTATCTCAGAAAGACACGGCGGTTGGAACCAAAAATCTCAAATTTGGACTCATCAGACCAAAGGACAGATTTCCACCGGTCTGTTTCTTGGACAAAGCAAGTCTCTTCTCATTATTGGTGTCCTTTAGTAGTGGTTTCTTTGCAGCAATTCGGCCATGGAGGCCTGATTCACGCAGTCTCCTCTGAACAGTCGATGTTGAGATGTGTCTGTTACTTGTACTCTGGTGAAGCATTTATTTGGGCTACAATCTGAGGCTGGTAACTCTAATGAACTTATCCTCTGCAGCAGAGGTATCTCTAGGTCTTCGTTTCCTGTGGCGGTCCTCATGAGAGCCTATTTCATCATAGAGCTTGATGAAACTTTCAAAGTTATTGACATTTTATGGATTGACAGCTCTTCATGTCTTAAAGTAATGACAGACTGTCATTTCTCTTTGCTTATTTGAGCTGTTCTTGTTATAATATGGACATGAACTTTTACCAAATAGGGCTATCTTCTGTATACCACCGCTACCTTGTCACAACACAACTGATTGGCTCAAATGCATTAAGAAGGAAAGAAATTCCACAAATTTACTTTTAACAAGGCACACCTGTTAATTGAAATGCATTCCAGGTGACTACCTCATGAAGCTGGTTGAGAGAATGCCAAGAGTGTGCAAAGCTGTCATCAAGGCAGTGGGTGGCTACTTTGAAGAATCTCAAATATAAAATCTATTTAGATTTGTTTAACACTTTTTTAGTTACCACATGATTCCCTATGTGTTATTTCATAGTTCTGAAGTATTCACTATTATTCTACAATGTAGAAAATAGTAAAAATAAAGAAAAGCTCTTGAATGAGTAGGTGTGTCCAAACTTTTGACTGGTACTGTATTTAGTTTTTTATAAAAACAATTTCCCTTTTTTTCCCTTTTTTTTCAGTCACAAGTGGGGCACCACCCTTAACACCCTAATGGTGGGCCACTGCTGTCCAAAATGTACTCTAGTCATGGATTGACCCAGCTACTGTATTTCAAGGATACTTATATTTTAGAACTATCCATGACAATAACACAAAATGGAACATTGTTGTTGTGCTGTGTGAGTTTTCTAAGGAAAGTGCCAAGTCTGCAGACAGACAAAAAGCTACTTGTTTAGATCCAGGTGTTATCTTTAGCATCATAAGTGTTTTTTCCTGATGTATTTCAGTGTTTCCAACTGAAATCAGTGCAGTATTTTCATGGAGTCAAGAGGCCTAAGCAGAAAAAGAAAGTGGCTGAAGTGTCAAAAGCCAGATAGAGCATTGCATTTTAGCAGAGACTTCAGTTAGTGACACAATCTTTCTTTTGCGTGACTAAATTCTTACTGCAGCAGTAGAATATGAAAAGCTGTAGAACAGATAGGAGAACAAATAATGTTTTTTCCAGGTATTTCCCCCATTGTTAGTAAGTAGGAGAGCAAGGAGACCTGAAACAGGTCCTCTTGGGCTGTCTTTTTGACCCCAGACAGATGCAGACACACAGAGAGACGGTTTTGTGTCCCCAGACAACGGTTCATACAGAGCCGGCAAGGGCAATTACATCCCAGGACAAAGGACCCAAGAGGGGGATGAGTGACTGAGAACAGGACCCTGGCTGGGTCAGGGGCCACCAGGAGCCAGTGAAAGCAGCAGAATGTAAAACTCTGTGGAAAGAGATGGACATCCCTGCAAAATAACTGTGCAAAGAGACAGTGAAGGCCAAGTCAGCTTCAGTATCATTATAGTGCCACACACCTCCACTCAACCTTCTCCACTCAAAATCCCAGAAATGTTCAATACGCACAAAAAGCTTATTTCTCTCAAATTGTGTGCACACATTTGTTTACATTCCTGTTAGTGAGCATTTCTCATATGCCAAGATAATCCATCTACATGACAGGTGTGGCATATCAAGAAACGGATTGAACAGCATGATCGTTACACAGGTGCACCTTGTCCTGGGGACAATAAAAGGCCATTCTAAAATGTGCAGTTTTGTCACACAACACAATGCCGCAGATGTCTCAAGTTTTGAGGGAGAGTGCAATTGGCATGCTGACTCCAGGAATGTCCGCCAAAACTGTTGGCAGAGAATTGAATGTTAATTTCTCTACCATAAACTGCCTCCAATGTCGTTTTAGAGAATTTGGCACTACGTCTAACCAGATTCACAACCGCAGACCACGTGTAACCACGACAGCCCAGGACCTCCACATCTGGCTTCTTCACCTGCGGGATCATCTGACGGGGGTGCTGAGGAGTATTTCTGTCTGTAATAAAGCCATTTTGATTGGCTGGGCTTGGCTCCCCAGTGGGTGGGCCTGGCTGCCAAGTAGGTGGGCCCAAGCCTTCCAAGGCCCATCCATGGCTGCACCCCTGCCCAGTCATGTGAAATCCATAGATTAGGGCCTAATGAATTTCCTTATATGAACTGTAACTCAGTAAAATCTTTTAAATTATTGCATGTTGCGTTTATATTTTTGTTCAGTATAGATAGTTAGGGGTTTGATAAACAAAAATATGAAATGTACTAGATGTTCACAGAAAGCCAGCAGGTTCCAGCACAGTCCACACAACAGACTATTTAACAAAGCAGGCGTGTGCGCTCAGGAAGAGCTGAATTACTGATTACCAAGTCAGCCAACCGGCCACTTCCCAGCCAGTGTTATTGCTTTTCTTTTCCCATGATTATTCCAAGATTCTGTATTTGTTCCTACTTCCTCTCTCCTTGACCAATGGCCTCACCTCCTTTGATATATCAGAAAAGGTAGCGCTTCTGTGTGGCTTTTTCATGTCATGCAAAGCAGCGTATTTATATTAGATAGCGTGGGTTTTCCCTCTGCTTCTGTGATGGAGGATAATTACTAGTGACTGGAGTCACCAGATTAGATTGTAATTGATTTGTCAAAGTGCCTGAGTGAAACTACAGGAAGACAAACAGAACAGTGGGAAAGACAAACAGAACAGTGGGAAAAGAGGGGGAAGAAGAAGAAATACAGACTACAGCATGTCCCAACCACTTCTAGGTTATTATTATCATGCATCAAAGAGAGAAAAGAAGGATGTAGGATGACCAACACAACACACCATGATGAAAGGACCAACAACATTTTAAATATGTTCAAATTAAAATATATTTTAAAAGGTTTCCGAAGCAAAACAGGACAACAATCAGTAAAAATCTCTAATTGTGTGCTCTGTCCTGAGATTGTTGTGATATGGGGTATCTAGGCAGGCTGTTCTGCTTTGTCCACACACACAAACACACACACAATAACACACGAACACACACCAGTAACCTGTGTCTGTTTCTCTCATTCTAGCAGACAGGTCTGTTGGCTCCTGGTTGGGACATTTAACCAGTCATGTGGTGATTGAGATCTCATCTCAAGTCTTTTCTCCTTTGGCCTTTGTTATTGTCAAGTCTCCTTCAGGAGACAGAGAAGAGAAGCCTTCTAGGCTTGTTCAGACAGATAACATGGTCAGCAGGCTAAGAGAAGATTGAACAGGAAAGCGGGCAATGATGGTGGGCACAAATATTTACTTGGTCACACGAACACACTTTTGTCCAAAGAGAGAGGTGTCTCTCCATGGTCCATGGATGGGGTAGAAAGAGTGATATGGCTGCCATGGACTGTACAGTAACCTTAACTACTGCTGTACGGGAATCAACCTCCATATTGCTGAGACAGTGTGATATTTGATTTGATTTTGAACAGACATGGTCCATCTGTCTTAGTTTGTGATGACTGACAGTCATGTGGTAGAGAGGGTGAACTAATTACAGGGCAGAATGTTGAGTGATTCAAAAAGAAAAGGTAGTCATCATCAATCAGAGAAGACGTGGAGTAGATTCTGCAGAATGTATGTGACTAAACCACAAAATATTTGATAAAGCCACAATGTGTAATCTTGACAGTTGTCTTTGAGTGGGAAACAGCTCTACAGTGCATTCAGAAAGTATTCAGACCCCTTGACTTTTTCCACATTTTGTTACGTTACAGCCTTATTCTAAATTGGATTTTTTTTAAATCTACACAAAATACCCCATAATGACAAACCAAAAACAGTTTTTTAGAAATGCTTGCAAATTTATAAAAAATAAAAATTGAAATATTACATTTACATAAGCATTCAGACCCTTTACTTAATACTTTGTTGAAGGACCTTTGGTACTGATTACAGCCTCGATTCTTCTTGGGTAGGACGCTACAAGCTTGGCACACCCGTATTTGGGGAGTTTATCCCATTCTTCTCTGCAGATCCTATCAAGCTCTGTCAGGTTTGATGGGGAGCGTCATTGCACAGCTATTTTCAGGTCTCTCCAGAGATGTTCGATAGGGTTCAAGTCTGGGCTCTGGCTGGGCCACTCGAGGACATTCAGAGACTTGTCTCGAAGCCACTCCTGCGTTGTCTTGGTTGTGTGCTTAGGATCGTTGTCCTGTTGGAAGGTGAACCTTCGCCCCAGTCTGAGGTCCTGAGCGCTCTGGAGCAGGTTTTCATCAAGGATCTCTCAGTACATTGCTCTGTTCATCTTTGCCTCGATCCTGACTAAAAATGAAAAACAATCCCCACAGCATGATTCTGCCACCACCATGCTTCACTGTCGGGATGGTGCCAGGTTTCCTCCAGTTCGTGACGCTTGGCATTCTGGACAAACAGTTCAATCTTGGTTTCCTCAGACCAGAGAATCGTATTTCTCATGGTCTGAGAGTCCTTTAGGTGCCTTTTGGCAAACTCCAAGAGGGCTGTCATGTGCCTTCTACGGACGAGTGGCTTCCGTCTGGCCACTCTACCATAAGGCCTGATTGGTGGAGTGCTGCAGAGATGGTTGTCCTTCTGGAAAGTTCTCCCATCTACACAGAGGAACTCTGGAGCTCTGTCAGAGTGACCATCGGGTTCTTGGTCACCTCCCTGACCAAGGCCCTTATCCTCCAATTGCTCAGTTGAGTCTCCAGCAAGAATCTTGGTGGTTCCAAACTTCTTCCATTTAAGAATGATGGGGGCCATTGTATTCTTCTTCAATGCTGGAAACATTTTTTGTGCCTCGACACAATCCTGTTTCGGAGCTCTACGGACAATTCCTTCGACCTCATGGCTTGGTTTTTTCTCCACATGCACTGTCAACTGTGGGACCTTATATACTGTAGACAGGTGTGTGCCTTTCTAAATCATGTCCAATCAATTGAATTTACCACAGGTGGACTCCAATCAAGTTGTAGAAAGATCTCAAGAATGATCAATGGAAACAGGATGCACCTGAGCTAAATTTCGAGTCTCATAGCATTGGGTCTGAATACTTATGTAAATAAGATATTTCAGATTTTTATTTTTAATACATTTACAAAAAAAAAAATTTTGTAACTGTTTTTGCTTTGTCATAATGGGGTATTGTGTGTAGATTGATGAGGAAAAACATTTATTTGATCAATTTTAGAATAAGGCTGTAACGTAACAAAACGTGGCAAAAGACAAGCGGTCTGAACACTTTCCGAATGCACTGTTCTTGCCATTTGAATTTAATTAATGCTATGATGCCTTTCTTTAAATCCTATTTGTAAAACACATTGATCAGCAACAGATCCTGCATGATTAAAGAACCTTTTCACATATATTCATTAGTAGAAACATTACATCCATTCAATTTTCCAAATCTGGTCAAAATAAATGCATCATATACAAAGCCCATTGAAACTGTGCTTTGTGGTGTGAATGCAAAAACGCCAGTGTGTGGTGTGAATGCAGGCTAGTCTGCAAAAAAATATTTATCTTTGGACATTAACCCATTTGTGTAAACAGCATGTATACTGTACATGTATGACCATATCATGGGTGTGGACCACTCACTGGTGTTTTTGTAAACTCAATAAAACGTCAACTACTTCAGAGTGCTGAAAGATCTGATTGAATGGTTGTTTGTCCATATTTTACAAATGTTTGCATTTCACTTTTTGTTTTTAGAAGCAAAAATATTTGTCTAGAGTATCTGTTTGTCAACTCCGTTAGTGGCTTGTCAACTCCGTTAGTGGCTTGTCAACTCCGTTAGTGGCTTGTCAACTCCGTTAGTGGCTTGTCAACTCCGTTAGTGGCTTGTCAACTCCGTTAGTGGCTTGTCAATTCTATTACTGATGGCTAACCTCCATACGATGTTTTTGGTCAAAATTCTGAAAAAAGATTGTAATTACTGTTCTGCAACATATGCGTAAACGTTGAAGTATTTGCTATGCTAGACCTAATGGATAATGTTCGCTTTATACATATTGTTTGTGTGTTCTAAATCTGGCAGGCCCCCGCGAAACTGCGCTATGCCACTGGGACCACAGCTGTGTGGAAACAAATCAGACTTTTCCACAACCTCTGTTATGTTATTTTGCAAGCTAAAATGTATAATCACAATAATACGTCATTGTGAGATATGGTTTAGGTTATTGAATAATTACAGTCGATAGAGAACAAGACGATTTTTGTGTTGAGCTGCTTGCAAAATAACAAATGAAGTCCCATCATAGATTTCCTTGTGAGTAAAATTAAATGTATCCAAGAAGGTAGGCCATGGCACTGTCTGCCAAACTGAAATCTTCTTAATTGTTTAGAAAACAGGAGGAGACTTACTCTCTTAGAACACGGAGAAATACAGAAGGAGAAACGTGACCAGCCATTCTTCTCTTCATTTCTATTTGTTCTAGATGTCTTGGGCTGATATTGTATTTGATCATACAAGTTAGGAATTAGCTTTCTATTTTTGTTCCTTTACAACTAGAAATAAACCCTTTAGAATAGGCTGGTAGAAGTTATATCATGAACATCATCAACATTTGGTTTCGTTTTGGTTGATATTGAGCCGAAACACAAAAACGGTTATCTGCTGGACATGACATGGTTGAGTCTGTATGACACGGTAAAAAAGAAAGCACGTGCGAGCGCATGTGTAGTAGGCGCGCAGAAGAGTGAAAGTGAAGGAAAAAAGTCCCGTTTTTCCTCAGGAAACTAACTCCATTTCCACTTGGCTCCAGACACAACCGTTACTCCGGAATCTGATTTGCGTAGGACATTTAAAAATAACGGGGTATAAAGGCATGGTCACACATAGGAGGAATTGGGCAGTCCACTCCGCACATGAGCTCTAGATAGGTTATGAGTCTCTGGTTTAAAGATCATTCACACATATCTCTTACTCATAATGTTTTATTTAAATTAGAAACTCCTTATTGTATGTTTAATGTAGTCTATTTAAAATAGATATATATAGCGTGATGGTGCATGGCACTTGAAGCACAGTTTTAGCTGTTCAACAAAAGTTTCATATATTTTTTATGCAGCTGGTCACATGTTGAACATAAGACACTATTTGTTTAATTTCTCTTTAAACTGTTTATTTCCAGGTTAAAAAAAACATTATGCGATTCTTTATTATATTTATACAAATACCTAACATATTTGTACAATTCAACCTTGTCATCAGTGTGGCATGCCTCGCAGCAGATGTTTTAACCACCTGTAATGCTCTATGCGCCAAGCACCTTGATGTGCATAATAATCAAGCCAACGAATGACCTTGTTTATGTAAAGGTCATTAACACACGTGTACACTAACAGCTTTGTCTACCGTCAAGATTAACACATTGTTTCGATGGCCCTGTTAATGGCACAAGTTCACACATTTCTAATTGTTTAAATGTTAAACAACTAGTGGATCACGTTGAGACAAATTAATGGTATTAGGCCTAGCCATAGATTGTCAAATCGTTGCAAGAAAATAAGGTCTGTCACAGAGGGGTGAAACGAAACTCTAGAAGTAGCTGGATATTTAACTTTCAAAATAATGCATTCATCAGTTGTTCCACTTAACTCAGTTAGGCCTAGGATTGCTTCTTTTAAAACACTTGAAATATGTATTTTTGAGTGGTCTAATTTAGAAGACCATACTGTCATATTGAAGTTTAGAACACTTGAAATATGTATTTTTGAGTGGTCTAATTTAGAAGACCATACTGTCATATTGAAGTTTAGAAACGTTAGAAACATGATTTCAGATCAATTATATCAGATAAATCCTCAGATTATTGAACTAATTACATAGCAGGTTCGCACAGGGTGAGTGTCGCCCCCTTCGGTTATACATGATGGAATCTTATGAGGAGCGGTTGGGTTTGTTTTGGCAAGGTCTCAAAAATACTTGGTTTTGAGTGGGAAAGCAAAGGGAACAATGATTCAAACGAATATCAATAAATATACATGTAGGACACATCTCCTTATAATATATAATATGGTTAGAATAATATTCTACTAGAATCATATTAATACATGGTTATTACCTGATTATTATTATTGATTAATCATTTATTTGAAATATGAGTGAAGATTTGCAATTGTACAAGTTGTACTTCACAAATCATAATGACAAAATAAACTTGGCTTTGTAAAAATGTAATATCATGACAGCTTTATCTGCAGTAAAACTTACTGAAAAGAATGAGTGTTATATGCCCCATACAAACTTTCTTCTATTTAATTAAGCCCAACATGCTATGGCTTTTACTAAATAATATTTGTATATTTTGTAAGACTTTAAAAATGCATTTCGCTAATTCAGACACTGGCATTTGGTGACAATACAGGACATGTAAAATAGTAGTTAGCCTACCTCAACACTTCACCCTATTGGTCGACAGGTGAGACACCCCCGCAAAGTCCTCCCAGTACTGGGCTATAACAAGCTGGCCCTAGTCATCAGGACTTACATCGTTTGACTTGGATCGCAACCCATCGTATCGTTAGGTGGTTTGGGGGTAAATCTGACAGTTTCGTTTGGCTTACTGAATTTGGACAGGAGTTAAAGATTGAATATAATAACATTTTGCAATGGCTCTCGCTGATGCGATGCTGCAGTCGATTACTACGTTTTCCAGCAGTCCGACTATGGAGGAGAAGCAGTCTGCAATTTTCCATGTAAGTGTAATTTTGTCTATGTCATTTCTTCAGCTGAAATTTGCTGAACATTTTTATGTAATTTGGACGATATGTATAGCCTAGTACACAAATAAAAATATACAACTGTTTCGGAAAGAGGTTCTTGACTGAAACTATGTTTGAATGCCAATTTCGTTTTATTTGCATTATAGGACTGGAAAGTTGATGGTGTCCATACCAGCGCAACAGGTGAGGATTTGAAATCCCAGATCGAAGTGGAGTTCAGTATTGTTGAATCACCTGCGGTGACCAGAGATGAAGACGATCTGGGGAAATTCTTGGATTTGGAGTTCATTTTATCCAACACCATTGGATCTGAAAGTGGAACCAATAACAACTTATCTTCTCAGCAGGCGTACTCCTACTCACTGCCTGAGTCCCCGGAAAGCTGCAGCACAGGGCATGACAGTGACGGCTCTCAATTTACACCCAACGCATACGGCAGCAGCAATTTCAACACAAGTTCCGGACACAGTCTGGTAGCCGAGCTGCTGACCCCCGAGATGAACTATCATAGCGACTCACTGCTAGACTACAGCCTGAAACAGCCTGCCACGGACAGGCCGGAGTATACTGAACTGCGTGCCTTGAACACAGCCACTGCAGTGCACTATCAACTGACTAACTCTCATCCCATGGGATATAAAATAAAGACAGAAAACACTGAGCAGTCGTGCATGATGGCAGGTGACTTCATGGGGCACACGTATGAACAGAAACACATGCGTTCCATGCACACAGCGTTCGCGCACCATCAACATACTGCTCACGGGTTTGCATCTCACGACATGCAACAGAGTGTGTCCCGAGACGGGATGGGACGCAAAGACTGTCACTTGGCAGAGATTAGCTCTCATCACCAGCATTCTCACATGGCACACCCGCAACAGTATGCCCCATATCCACCACAGTACGCCCATCACCAAGGTGAGCAACAGTACGGGATGTTTAGAGAGCCCATGCGGGTGCACCATCCGTCCATGCCGGGGGTGATATTGACACCACCATCATCGCCACTTTTGGAGTTCTACGCACCAGAAGATAGCAAACCCAAACGGGGCCGCAGGTCTTGGGCGAGAAAACGCACCGCGACGCACAGCTGTGAATTCCCTGGATGTGGGAAGACTTACACCAAGAGTTCCCACCTAAAGGCTCACATGCGAACACACACAGGTAATTATATTTTTCATTTTATATTTTTTTGTTGATATCTGCTATGATGTAAAAAAAAAATGTTAGCCCCGTTTTTCTAATGATTTCACCCACAAAATGTAGCCTAACTGTATTTTCTTTGTTATCCATAGGCGAGAAACCATACCATTGCAATTGGGAAGGCTGCGGGTGGAAATTCGCGAGGTCTGACGAGCTGACGCGTCATTATAGAAAGCACACGGGTCACAGGCCTTTCCAGTGCCACTTGTGCGAGAGGGCATTCTCGCGCTCAGATCACCTTGCGCTGCACATGAAGAGGCACATGTAAACAGAGAAAGTTGGATCTGACTTCCAACGTTCTATTTTTGTATCATGGCGCATGACATGACATGTAAATGCTTGTACATATTATCATTGTATTCTAAATTATGGTAGTACAGTATTTAATTAAGGAAAAGGAGAGCCTTTCGTGCTTGCTCTTCTATTTATGAGTGTTGGTGACTGCTGATGGTTGCTATTTTGGCTTTTGAATTAAAACACTGAACAAGGGCAGGACCCAATATGTCTTTACATACTGTACATGTTAATGCCCATCTATCACTTATGCCTACTGCATCATTTTGATACTTTCACATCAGGTCAGGGTTTTTCCTTTTTTGTTGTTTATTAAAAGAAACACCATTATTTTTTCTATGGTTTTCTATTGTTTTTACAATAAAATGATGTACATTTAAAAACGGATAGTTTTTTTCTATTTAATAGTTTGAATGCTTATTATGCTTCTCAAAGTGCTCTTAACTAAATCAGGCACTAAACATTGCTTTTCAATGTTTTATACATTTTGTTTAAATAATTATGCTAAAGTTGTATGGAAATATTGTCCGAAAACTGTACTAGATATACTTGAAGTTCTGGGCAAAATATTTTAAAAAGTATACTTGTAAATGCAATGCATTTTTATTCTTGGACAGCATCAAATTGTTTTTTACTCTGTAAGAGCAATACCTCTTAATTCGGATACTTTAAACTGCATCAAAGCAAATATAGTTTTGTAAAATCACCAAGACAAAGTGTTAAAAGAGCTCTGTGTTTTATGAAAATAAAATGATATGGAAATATATAATTGTTTTTCCTTTTTCATTTAACATGAATAGTGTTCACATTACAGTATCCAACAAAGGTCTGGCCCAGAAATTGATCTAGTATGAGTTCTAACATCCTTTTTGTAATAGTAACATGTAACACTTTTATTGACGCTTCCTAAGACGTGGTGGCCTAAGGAAATACTACAGAATGTGGCCTATACCGTAGATCTAAATATGTATCATTTACACCACAGACAGATTTGCATAGGCATAAAAGTTGTCCCAATGTAGTTGTCCCAGTTAGATTTGGGTATGTCATTTTAGGCGAAAATTTAAAAAAACGGTCCGATCCTTAACACATGGGTATTGTTTTCTATTTTTCTCACATATTTGAATTCAAAATGAGGAAACCAAAATATATGTGGCTCTTTAGACTGATATCTTACAATCTTAGAAAAACAAGTGCCATCTAGAACCTAAAACGGTTCTTCTGCTGTCCCCATAGGAAAACCCTCTGAAGAACCCTTTTTCGTTCCAAGTAGAACCCTTTTGGGTTCCACGTAGAACCCTCTGTGGAAAGGGTTCTACATGCGACCCAAAAGAGTTGTACCTGAAAGCAAAAAGAGTTTTACTTGGAACCAAAAAGGGTTAATCTATGGGGACAGCCAAAGAACCGTTTTGGAACCCTTTTTTCTAAGAGTGTATTGTCAGCTGAGGGCAGGTTCACATTTTCTCTGAGTAATACTAATAATACTCTATTATACAGCATTTCACGCCAAAATGTTTGTACTTGTTGCCTCAAGACATAAGTCATAAGACACTTTTTTTTGAATGTCAGCCCCATAAAGTACACTGCAATTGACGTTAATTTCAGTCTATAATCCCTGTGCTCAAATTCTGAGCACAGGGATTATAAGAACTGCAGGTTGGAACCTACTTCCCTGCTTCAGAACCACCTATGTAATTTAAAATGATTGCAAAGCCAAATGAAGAGATGCCATAGCAACAGTTACGACTATATTTATAGTAATACACTGTAAATGCGTGGATTTTTGGGTGCCACTATCATGATTGGCTGAACAGAAGGAAAATGTCGCCCTCTCGTGTTCATTTTACCAACCTCCATTTATTAGGCTACATTTAAAGTGAAAAATGCTTTAAATTCTATCACCTACCTCACGAGGGCAGTCTTGCACCATTACACTGATATAACCAAGCAGTAATCCCTCCAGAATTCAATTGAGCCAAGTCAAAGCAAGGATATCCCTTTTTCCTTGGTCTTAGTATTCATGAAATGGAGTATACTTGTTTACTTTAATTTGCAAAATTACATTAGCTCACACTTATCTAAATAGAAATACAAACACATGTCCTGACAAAAACTGATGATCTACACTGTAATAATATTGCAATTATAATATGGTCTCTTTATTCACGATTCATTCAGGAATATCCGTAATCATGGTTGCATCCACATTAATGTAGAAAGGTTTAGAAACATATCCTATTCTTTTTTACAATAAAAGTGACTCCAAAATGACACAATGCATTATTTACCATTAATTTCTATTGGGCTCAAAATAATCTGAAACACAACCAAAACAAACTGCAAAGTCACAAGTTTGTAAGCATTGTGTGCTAGGAATATGGGACCAAATTTTAAACTTTTCACTACTTTAATACACATACAAGTGAATTTGTCCCAATACATTTGGTCCCCTTAATGGAGGGACTATGTACAAAAAGTGCTGCAATTTCTAAACTGTTCACCCAGTCTGCACTTTAACCCTTATAGTCATTGTATCATTTCAAATCCAAAGTTCTGGAGTCAGAGCCAAAACAACAGAACATGTGTCACTGCCCCAATACTTTTGGAGCTCACTATATATGGCCTATATTGAGCTGAATTATACCATCTGATATATGGGTGGTTCAACCTGGGTTTCACATGATTCCATATGTGTTATTTCATAGTTTTGAAGTCTTCACTATTATCCTACAATGTAGAAAAGAGTACATATTTAGAAAATCCCTTGAATGAATAGGTGTTCTAAAACTTTTTACCAGTAGTGTATCTTGTCTGTATATACGAGAACACACGGGATTGCCCAGGTGGAGCTCCTGATCGACATGTTTACTTGGTGCATTGACTTGGTTGGAGCCTCTCCAGCGTGCTGATAATAAACAATGATTAATTTAAGAATGACTTTGAGTGTCCCTGTGTAGAATTTCCACGACAATTTGATGATTGATTCTGCCTGCTGAGCTTTCCAGTGCGGGTCTGCGAGGAAAACCGGGGGTGCGTTTTATGAAGTGTGAGGGGAATTCCCGTCTGACCAAAAGTTGACAGACCCGACCAGACCCTTACTATGAGCTGACCAGGAGGAGACACATCATCCACGACAATTGAGGGGCATATCTTCTGATTTCAGTAACTCAATTTAAATGAATGTGTATAAAACCAATAAAACTAAAGATATAAATGGAGATGGGTACCACTAGTCCTAAGTCAAGTAATTGCACAAAGTGAATGTGGAAATGAGAGTATGAAAGAGGTGCGTGTCTGAATGGATACCCCAACCAGTTCTGTTAGCTGAGTTTTTCAATCTATAATGTTATCTACAGTTATTTGTATATGTATAGGAAGTAGCGGCAAGCTAGTCTTAGGAGAAGGCTAGAGTGAATGCAGGAGGCCCCACTGACAATTGTCTGTAGGCATTTATAAGAGAAGTGTCTACGTGGTCTGAGAATCACTGGCTAGTCTTAGAGAAGGCTAGAGTGAGGGCAGAGAGGCCTCACTGACAATTGTCTGTAGGCATTTATAAGAGAAGTGTCTACGTGGTCTGAGAATCACTGGCTAGTCTTAGAGAGGGCTAGAGTGAGGGCAGAGAGGCCCCACTGACAATTGTCTGTAGGCATTTATAAGAGAAGTGTCTACGTGGTCGAGAACCACTGGAACCGTTGAAAATACATACATGAAGATTTATAATGTTATATAGGGATTCTGTATGGAGATTTTAAATAAGAAACTATTATTTCTGAATATGAGCTATTCTATATAGAAATATACATATGGTGCATAGGAAGTAACGACAGGAAAATGGTTGAAGATGCACATGGAGTAATAAGGGAGATTACTGAGTGTTTGAGAAAAGTGAATGTGGATGTGAAACTTGTGTGAGTGTGGAAAGGACATGTTAAGTTGATTGAAATTTGGATATTAACTTTTTAAGGCTAGGGGGCAGTATCCTGAATTCCGGATGACTGACGTGCCCAAAGTAAACTGCCTGTTACTCAGGCCCAGAAGCTAGAATATGCATATAATTGGTAGCATTGGATAGAAAACATTCTAAAGTTTCTAAAACTGTTAACATAATGTCTGTAAGTATAACAGAACTGATATGGCAGGCAAAAACCCGAGGAGAATCCACCCGGAATTTCTTTTTTTGAGGTCACAGGCCCTTTCAATGCAATCCTATGGGATATTCAAAATATTTCCTCCCAGATTGCAGTTCCTATGGCTTCCACTAGATGTCAACAGTCTTTAGAAAGGGTTTCGGCTTGTTTTTTCAAAAACAAACGAGTAGTTGTAGTTTTTCCAAGGTGTCTCTTATTAGCAAAGTAGTCTTGTTGCGCGCATGAATGAGGTGCGCGCTCTTCATTATTTATCTTCCCCATTGAACATACTATTCTTCGTCCTAAATTCTATTGTTTATTTAGATATTAGAGTACCTGAGGATTAATTAGAAACTTCGTTTGACTTGTTTGGACGAACTTTACTGGTAACTTTTAGGATTCGTTTGTATGCATGTTGAACGAGTGGTTACTGAATCAAGTGCGCCAACTAAATTGACATTTTTAGGATATAAAGAAGGACTTTATCGAACAAAACAACCATTTGTTGTCTAGCTGGGACCCTTGGGATTGCAAACAGAGGAAGATCTTCAATGGTAAGTGATTTATTTTATCGCTATTTGGGATTTTGTAACGCCTGTGCTGGTTTGGAAAAGTATTTTGTTGTGGGGTGCTTTCCTCAGATAATTGCATGGTATTCTTTCGCCGTAAAGCCTTTTTGAAATCTGACACGGTGGCTGGATTAACAAGAAGTTAAGCTTTAATTTAGTGTATTGCACTTGTGATTGTATGAAAGTTAAATATTTCGAATCATTTTTTGGGAATTTCGGGCTCTGCAATTTCACCGATGTTGTCAAATCGATCCCGCTAACGGGATTTGATCCATAAGAAGGTTTTAACAGACAGAACATGGGTAAAATAATCTAGCTAACTACATTTTCAGATATTACACATTTCTAATTTTGACATAAAGTCTAGCTAGCTAGATAATGTTAGCTGGCTGGCTCGCTAGCTAACATTACGTGTATGATCTTATTATTCGTATTTCAGACATTTGCTTGACTAGCTATAGCCTAATGTTAGCTAACTAACAAGGAACCTGGTTGGTTAGCTACCTGAAGATTAATGCAGGGTAGTAACATCATGAGTTGGGATTATGGTTCATTGTTTACCTAGCTAACATGTCTTAACAAAAGACTTTCGTCTGAGTGTGCCAGAGCGCAGAATAACTGATGAATTTACGAACGCTCAACACCCATTGAATATGGCCAATGTCAGTAAACGTTGGCAAAAAAAGGTAATTAAATTGTTGCCAGCAGCACAGTTACAATCATCAACGCTCTGGATAACACAAAAACAGCCTAACCAGCTCTGCTAGGGTAAGTAAAATGGTCAGAGTGGGGTGTTCTCTTATTATGTGTCTGGAAGTAGCTAGCAAGCTAGCCAATGTTAGCCTGTTAGCATCGGCCAGAGCGTCTAGTGTGCGCTCTGAATGCTCAGAGAGCGAAAACGCTCTGAATTTACGAATGGACAATCTGACAGCACAGTTGTAGTCACCAACGCTCTAGATAACATAACAGCCTAACCAGCTCTGCTAGGGCGAGTAATGTTCAGTGAGATGTTCTCTCATTTGTGTCTGGAAGTAGCTAGGAAGTTAGCTTGGGTGCTTGACTGAATTTTTAAAATATATTTTTATAAAAAATATAAATGTTGTATTATTATTATAAACAAAACAAACGCAAAAACAGAAATATACAAACAAGTGTACATAAACCTAACAGACAGGGGTATTACATATCGAGATACATTTTCAATTTGTCAAAAAGTTTTATCGTACGTATTGCTTTTTTGTTTTTACACTTACTGATAGAATTTAAATATTATTTTGAAATTATCTTAAACAATGTGAAGAGTGGTTTGTTCTCCGCCCACTTCATTTTATGGATAAAGAATCTGCCATGAAAAATAAGCTAATTAACAATGAAAGTTAAATCAGGGTCCATATATTTTGGATCAAAATAAAACATAATATCAGAGTCTTTCGTATTAACATTAATAGTAGTTTCTTTTTAAATAAAATCTTCTGACTCACTCCAAAATCTTCTGACATAAGAACAGTCCCAAAATAAAGAGTCTCTGGGTCATAACCACAAAATACAAATTTGTTATCAATAGCTATTTGAATCTGTGTATAATAAAGGTCTTTACAGGGGTGCTTGACTGCTGTTGTTAGTACAGAACGCTCGGATCAACCCTTAAATAGACAGGGTGGGGCTAAAGCTGAAGAGGGTGTGAATGACGCTGAATGGATGTAGACAAAGAAGGGCACTCCAGTGGTAGTACCAAAACTTTCAAGGCCATTTTCTCAAAAGTGAGTTTACAAGTTTATCAACTTTCAAAGCAAAATGACTTTCCCATTGTTACTCAACTGTAGTGTATGATATACCACTTGTTGCTCTGAGTCTCTACTTTTATCCAATGTAAAAAACATAATTTCAAATTTTGCTACATAAGACCGATTTGAGCCGGTCGGTCACATTTGGGGTATCTAGTTGATTGTGGTCTGCACACTGCAAAATGTATAGTACTTTAGACTAGAAATGCATTGAGATACTGATCTGTCATTTTTTTACAGTTTTTAATTTTAACTTTATTTAACTAGACAAGTCAGTTAAGATTTTTTTTTTTTTTTCAATGACAGCCTAGGAACAGTGGGTTAACTACCTTGTTCATGGGCAGAACGACACATTTTTACCTTGTCAGCTCGGGATTCGATCTTGCAACATCTCAGTTACTAGTCCAATGCTCTAACCATTATGCTACCTGCCACCCCATTAACATGTCACTCGCAACAAAAGCTCCAGCTGACATGTCATTTAAATTTCCATAAATTAAATTGTGTATTGAAGCATATGTGTAACTGTATGAAGCGAAGGTCTTAAGCCATGGTTTTACAAGAAGGATTGTACAACCCAAAATGAAGGGTTTGAAATTATGAAGTGTCTAGTTTTATTTAACTCCTGATCGACACGTGTACTTGGCGCATTGAGTTGGTTGGAACTTCTCTAGTGCGCTGATAATAAGCAATGATTAATTTAAGATTGAATTTGAGTGTCCCTGTGTAGATTTTCCACGACACACCCCTCCCCTAATTGGAGTAAACTAATGACCAACAACAGTTAGGCTTCTACTTCCAGCTTTTACATACTATATATATTTTACGGGCACAATCTATTTTACAATAGTTATCTTTTGTTTGTTTTTACTCCTATACTTCCGCTACCCTCAACCCCTCACATCTATTTCTGAAGACAATACATTTTGATTTATATTTGCCATATATTTTTAACTGTGCTGTGATCGATTGACTATGACTTTTCAAATCACCCAGTAGTGCTATCTGCAGAGTTAGCTCCATTTTACATTTACATTTTAAGTCATTTAGCAGACGCTCTTATCCAGAGCGACTTACAAATTGGAGAGTTCATACATATTCATCCTGGTCCCCCCGTGGGGAATGAACCCACAACCCTGGCGTTGCAAGCGCCATGCTCTACCAACTGAGCCACACGGGACCAAGCTCCATGTAAATGTTACAATTCTTCAGCCATTTCTGGACCTGCAACCAAAAACAAACTACAAGTGGACAGTGCCAAAACTAATTATTGAATGATTCTGTCTCTTTGCAGCAAAATCTGTAAAGCTGGGATGGTTTTATCCCCCATATACTGTATATAAAATTGTATTGGTTGCAAGAATTTTGTTTAATAATTTAAATTGAAAAATGGTAAGTTTTGAATCCGGCGTTGCTTTCCATATCAGTTTATAAACCATGTGCCATGGAATCTGTATATCGAAAATCTCTTCCCAACTAGTTTGCAATCTATATAGCACAGCTGTCAATTTTTTGGGTGCTTAAATGAAACTGATATACTTTTTTACTTATCACAATTTTCTTCAACCGATTTTGGTCTTCAATGCAGGGCCGAAAGACAAGTTCCTTACTTTTCCCCCTTCCACATGCCTCTTACATTTTTGCGGTAATGCTGCAATTAGTTTGTTGTAATTTTGGTTAGAGAAGACATTCCCATATATTTTTGGTAGCTGCATGTGTGACATAAGCCAACCACTTAGCTAGATATGTAACTAGCTACTAAATTAGCAAACCAAATGAACAACTGCAGAGCATTTAGCACATATTAGACAGTTAACTTAATAGTTCTAAGATAGCTAGCTGGCAAATATTGTTGTGAATTCCATACTAGATCACCTGGCGTGTACTGCACAAGAGTGAGTGACTCACATGGCTCAGGTCTCTCAACATTGTGTGCTTGTAAACAAACACCATGTGACTGGGGACTACTGGTAAACTTCATAATGAAAAATGATGTGACAGGTGAAATAAAGAACGCGTTCTTCTTTATCTCCTAATGTATTGCACAAGTTGACTGCAGGTATTTACTTAAAAAGTAGCTACAAATATTAAAATGTATAAAAAAATGTAAAATAAATCATTTTGCCGGTATTGAAAAACCATACCGTGGCTATTTCCAAATACCCTGGTATATGTAATACAGTGCATTCGGGAAGTATTCAGACCCCTTGACTTTTTCCACATTTTGTTACGTTACAGCCGTAATAGAAAATGGAGTCAATAAAAAAAAATCATCAATCTACACAAAATACCCCATAATGACAAAGCTAAAAAAGTGTTGAAATTTTTGCAAATGTATTAAAAATACAAAAGAGAAATATCTTATTTACATAAGTATTCATACCTTTGCTATGAGACTCGAAATTCAGCTCAGGTGCATCCTGTTTACATTAATCATCCTTGAGATGTTTCTACAACTTGATTGGAGTCCACCTGTGGTATATTCAATTGATTGGACACCAAAGATGGCGCCGGAAGAAATGGCAGCCATTTTACGGGCACCTAGCCAATTGTGCTATTATGTGTTTTTTTTCTCGCATTATTTGTAATTTATTTCGTACATAATGTTTCTGCCACCATATCTTACGGCAAAAATAGCTTCTTGATATCAGGACAGCGATCACTCACCTCGGATTAGACAAAGATTTTTTCTTCAACAAGCAGGACGCACAGGATGTACTTCAGACACCCGACAAGGCCAAAATCCCCGTCATTGGCAAGAGAAAGAGACACAGGTATAGAGGACACAGACGAGGGGGGGGGGGCGGTCTGTGTATATTTGTAAACAACAGCTGGTGCACGAGATCTAAGGAAGTCTCTAGATTTTGCTTGCCTAAAGTAGAGTATCTCATGATAAGCTGTAGACAACACTATTTGCCAAGAGAGTTTTCATCTATTTTTTTCGTGGCCATTTATTTACCACCACAGCCGGATGCAGGCACTAAGACCGCACTCAGTCAGCTGTATAAGGAAATAAGCAAACAGGAAACCGCTCACCCAGAGGCGGCGCTCCTAGTGGTCGGGGACTTTAATGCAGGGAAACATAAATCAGTTTTACCTAATTTCTATCAGCATGTTAAATGCGCAACCAGAGGGAAAAAAAATCTAAATTATATCACCTTTACTCCACACACAGAGATGCATACAAAGCTCTCCCTCGCCCTCCATTTGGCAAATCTGACCATAATTCTATCCTCCTGATTCCGTCTTACAAACAAAAATTAAAGCAGGAAGCACCAGTGACTCTGTCTATAAAAAAGTGGACAGATGAAGCAGATGCTAAACTACAGGACTGTTTTGCTAGCACAGATTGGAATATGTTCCGGGATTCTTCCGATGGCATTGAGGAGTCCCCCACATCAGTCTCTGGCTTTATCAATAAGTGCACTGAGGACGTCGTTCCTACAGTGACTGTACGTACATACCCCAACCAGAAGCCATGGATTACAGGCAACATTCGCACTGAGCTAAAGGGTAGAGCTGCCGCTTCACGATGCGGGACACTAACCCGGAAGCTTATAAGAAATCCTGCTATGCCCTCCGATGAAGCATCAAACAGGCAAAGTGCCAATACAGGACTAAGATTTAATCGTACTACACCTGCTCCGACGCTCGTCGGATGTGGCAGCGCCTGCAAACTATTACAGACTGACATGAGCCCACCAGATGAGCTAAATCACTTCTATGCTCGCTTAGAGGCTTGCATTAGAGATCATCAGCTGTTCCGGACGATTGTGTGATCACGCTCTCTGTAGCCGACGTGAGTAAGACCTTTAAACAGGTCAACATTCACAAGGCCGCTGGGCCAGACGGATTACCAGGACGTGTGCTCCGGGCATGTGCTGACCAACTGGCAGGTGTCTTCACTGACATTTTCAACATGTCCCTGATTGAGTCTGTAATACCAACATGTTTCAAGCAGACCACCATAGTCCCTGTGCCCAAGAACACTAAGGTAAGCTGCCTAAATGACTACAGACCCGTAGCACTCACGTCCATAGCCATGAAGTGATTTGAAAGGCTGGTAATGGCTCAAATTAACACCATCATCCCAGAAACCCTAGACCCACTCCAATTTGCATACCGCTCAAACAGATCCACAGATGATGCAATCTCTATTGCACTCCACACTGCCCTTTCCCACCTGGACAAAAGGAACACCTATGTGAGAATGCTGTTCATTGACTACAGCTCAGCGTTCAACACCATAGTGCCCTCAAAGCTCATCACTAAGCTAAGTATCCTGGGACTAAACACCTCCCTCTGCAACTGGATCCTGTACTTCCTAACGGGCCGCCCCCAGGTGGTGAGGGTAGGTAGCAACACATCTGCCACGCTGATCCTCAACACTGGAGCCCCTCAGGGGTGCGTGCTCAGTCCCCTCCTCTACTCCTTGTTCACCAATGACTGCATGGTCAGGCACGAATCCAACACCATCATTAAGTTTGCAGGCGACGCAACAGTGGTAGGCCTGATCACCGACAACGATGAGACAGCCTATAGGGAGGAGGTCAGAGACTTGGCCGGGTGGTGCAAGAATAACAACCTATCCCTCAACGTAATGTGGCGGATGAATCAGAATTAGTTGGGTAACATAGATAATTAAGATGTTTTATTTGCATAATATGCTTATGGGAGATACTTGTCATTAGAATGTATCCTTTTGGACTATAGTGTTGGCAGTTGCACTTTTCCCTAAGCTGGGGCTCAGTCACTTGGGGCCCAGAGAGGGGAGAGGTCAGGCTTGCCTGGTGCTATGCGGAATATCAGAAAGGGAAGAGAACAGAATGGAACATTGTCTTAATATGTGAATGTGTCTTTACCTATTCTTAAACCATGTGAAGGGATGGCGTGATTAATGGGGAACCAATTACTTGTCTCCACAATGTCTGTGCGCCAGTCACTCCCTCCTTTTCCCATTGGGGGGAGGTGTATGGCAGTGTTTGGAAACATTGTATGTCCTCTATGATCTTACACTTATCCTGGGACAGTGTATGACCTAGAGGCTCACTCCCCTCAGTGAGCTTGTCCAGGAGTGGGGTCAATAGGGGGTTTACTTGAGATGGGAGTATCTAGAGATGATAATTGATATATGCCATTGGATGAGTTGGTGTTTTTGTACTATGAAATACCAGGAACGAGATTAGAACCTTGTCTGAGGGACCAAACTGTACGATAATTTATAGCAAATGTTATCTGGCTAAGGGATTCTCCTTTCTCAAGAAAAAGTATTTATTTGTGAACAGTTCCTAAGATCTGTGGTTCGTCATGTAAGTTGAGAGGGGTGTATCTTGGCTATAAAAGATCTTTGTATTTTTCTGTAGTCACTTTTCAATGGTTCATTACAGATAGCGCATCATTGAAAGTCAAAAAGGCTATTGCAAAGCTTATTATTATTAAAGATGGAGTTTAAGTATAACTCTGACTGGTGTGTAGTTTGTAACTCTCCTCATTTGGTAAAGCAGAAATATGCCACCATAGTAATCAAGACAAAGGAGATGATTGTGGACTACAGGAGGAGGACCGGGCACACTCCCATTCTCATTGATGGGGCTGTAGCGGAGCAGGTTGAGAGCTACAAGTTCCTTGGTGTCCACATCACCAACAAACTAGAATGGTCCAAACACACCAAGACAGTCATGAAGAGGGCACGACAAAACCTATTCCCCCTCAGGAGACTGAAAAGATCTGGCATGATCCTCAAAAGGTTCTACAGCTGCACCATCGAAAGCATCCTGACTGGTTGCATCACTGCCTGGTGCGGCAACTGCTCAGCCTCCAACCGCAAGGTACTACAGAGGGTAGTTCGTACGGCCCAGTACATCATTGGGGCTAAGCTGCCCGCCATCCAGGACCTCTACACCAGGCGGTGGCCCTAAAAATTGTAAAAGACCCAGCCACCCCAGTCATAGACTGTTTTCTCTGCTACCACACGCCAAGTCTAGGAACCAAAGGCTTCTCAACAGCTTTTACCTCAAAGCCATAAGCCTCCTGAACAGGTAATAAAATGGCTACCTGGACTATTTGCATTGTGTCCCACCCATTGACTCTGTGCCGGTACCACCTGTATATAGCCTCGCTACTGTTATTTTCACTGTCATTTTACAGTTTTTTTTTATTTCTTTACCTATATATTGATTACCTAATACCCATTTTTACTTAAAAATTGCACTGTTGGTTAGGGCTTGTAAGTAAGCATTTCACTGTAAGGACTACACCTGTTGTATTTGGCGCACGTGACAAATAAACTTTGATTTAATTTGAATTGGAAAGGCACACACCTGTCTATATAAAGTCCCACAGATGATGACAGTGCATGTCAGATCAAAAACCAAGGCATGAGGTCGAAGGAATTGTCCTTCGAGCTCCGAGACGGGATTGTGTCGAGGCACAGATCTGGGGAAGGGTACCAAAACATTTCGGCAGCATTGAAGGTGCCCAAGAACACAGTGGCCTCCACTCTTAAATGGAAGAAGTTTGGAACCACCAAGACTCTTTCTAGAGCTGGCTGCCAGGCAAAACTGATCAATCGGGGGAGAAGGGCCTTGGTCAGGGAGGTGACCAAGAACCCGATGGTCACTCTGACAGAGCTCCTGAGTTCCTCTGTGGGAGAACCTTCAAGAAGAACAACCATCTCTGTAGCACTCCACCAATCAGGCCTTTATGGTAGAGTGGCCAGACGGAAGCTACTCCTCAGTAAAAAGCACATGACAGCCCACTTGGAATTTGCCAAAAATGCACCTAAAGACTCTCAGACCATGAGCAACAAGATTCTCTGGTCTGATGAAACCAAGATTGAACTCTTTGTTCTGAATGCCAAGCGTCACATTTGGAGGAAACCTGGCACCATCCCGACAGTGAAGCATGGTGGTGGCAGAATCATGCTGTGGGGATTGTTTTTCATTTTTAGTCAGGATCGAGGCAAAGATGAATGGAGCAATGTACTGAGAGATCCTTGATGAAAACCTGCTCCAGAGCGCTCAGGACCTCAGACTTGGGCGAAGGTTCACCTTCCAACAGAACAATGACCCAAAACACACAGCCAAGACAATGCAGGAGTGGCTTCGGGACAAGTCTCTGAATGTCCTTGAGTAGCTCAGCCGGATCCCGGACTTGAACCTGATCAAACATCTCTGGAGAGACCTGAAAATAGCTGTGTAGCGACGCTCCCCATCCAACCTGACAGAGCTTGAGAGGATCTGCCGAGAAGAATGGGAGAAACTCCCCAAATACAGGTGTGCCAAGCTTGTAGTGTCATACCCAAGAAGACTCGAGGCTTTAATCGTTGCCAAAGGTGCTTCAACAAAGTACTGAGTAAAGGGTCTGAATACTTATGTAAATGTGATATTTCAGTTTGTTATTTGTAATAAATTAGCAAAAAAATCTAAACTTGTTTTTGCTTTCATTATAGGGTATCGTGTTTCATCTATAATTTCATCCATTTTAGAATAAGGCTGCAATGTAACTAAATGTGGAAAAAGTCAAGGCGTCTGAATACTTTCTGAATGCACTGTATACGATATAACGCCCAAGCCTAGCTGGGACCTGCGCTTTTATATTGCTTTGCCTGGGGAGCAAAATCACGTTGTAATGTCATTGACATGGCACAATAGTAACCATGCCATTCCAATCACGTAAACTGGTCAAATAAACAAAAATACCAACACTGCGGAATATAAAGTTGACAGAACGATGTGCTTATTTTATGAGTAAAATTAAGAAATTGTGCCCAAAATTGTAGGAGGAGATCCTCCCGAATCTTAGAGTCCTTTGTGTATTATAATATAGTAATATTAATATTATTTAGCTTTAAAACAGCAAAATGGCTCTCCACCAGTGGTGAACCGTGACTATTGGAGCTAGGTCCTCAGCTGTGGAAAAAGATCTGACGTCATACATATAGATAGAGAACTCAGATGCCTGTGTATACAGAGCATGACTGAGACCTTTCTTTTGCAAACCTATGTAGGAGAAGCAATTATTTGATGACAGAGTCAAACGGTCCTAAGCCCCGCCTCGGCTGTGGCTCACAAAGAAACATTTGCCAAAACAAACAGTCACTTGAAATAGTGGCGGAATAAATTCAACCACACAACTACTCACATTGTTTCAAGACCACAGACAGTCTATGCTGTCAGAGAGAAACAAATTGCGCTGTATTTGATGTTCTATCTCCAGCATGCAACAATTAAAAAATGTACCACAACACGAAATGTCATGTCCCCAGTACTTCCAATTGCAACATCATTACTGTTGTTTTTACCACACAACCAGTGATCTAAAGTTTAAATAATATTTTACACATTGTATTCAAATGTATATGAACAAGATAGCAACAAAAAGCAAGCTGTAGATGAACACAAAAGGTCCACTCACCATTATGATAATCATTTAAAAGCGAAGTCCATTCTCATGTCCTTCTTTATGAAAAGGGCAATGGCAGGTTCATGTAACTTGTCTTTTGATTTTAAATCCAAAAGAAGTTATTTTTCGATTGAGATCATAGCCAGGGCTGACAGTCGGGCCTGTCTAGTGGTATTCCTGGAATATGTCTTGATCCTTTTTAGTGCAGAAAATGTTCTTTCTACTGATGCAGTGGACACTGGAATTGACAAAACTAGACTGGAAAGCAGATACAATTGTTGCATACTATCAATTAGTCTCTTCTGCTGGAGAAAGTGGAGCAGATCAGCCGGGCTCTTGTGTCTTGCATCCCCTTGGAACTCCGGTCTCACTCACAGTATCCTCGTAGATGGAATCAAATTTTCCTTTTTCCCTCTCTGTGGTGTTGCAGAACACCACAGAGACACCACAAGCAGAACTGCATGTCAAACTCCCTGTTCTGCAAATATTCCAAATAGCACGTCGGAGTACGCAAATATGGAGTAGAACGCGGATAGCAGGAAGCAGAACTGGAAGCTTGTCAGGTGCATCATGTATCCATCTGCGCTGTGAACGGTGTCTTCATCAGAGTCATCGTGATGGTCTGCTATGTATTCAAAGAGTTCAATGAGTTCCGTCTTTTTTTCCTACACAGTGTAAACTAAGCGTGAGGAGAAGTTCCATCGTGTTGGCGCCACTCTGGGTAGTCTTCACTGGCATATTTCATCCAGTAGTTTTGTTCGTTTGACAGATCTTGAGAAAAATGTTGCTAGGTCACCAAGATGAGAAAAAAAATCGTGCATTCTTTTAGTTTACCAGCACCTTGTGACATCATCAGATTAAGAGTGTGCGCATAGCAATGAATGAACAGAGTTTGCGAGATCGTTCACCTTGGTTTGTACTCCGTTTATACCAGAGGCCATGACTGCGGCCCCATCATAACACTGTGCCACAACTTTGGCCGTGCATTCACACTCCTTTAAAAAGCTGATCATTTGGGCAGCAACCGCTTCTGCTTGTTTATCCATAGTTACAACCTGTCACGACTTCCGCTGAAGTCGGTCCCTCGCCTTGTTCAGGCGGCGTTCGGCGTTCGGCGGTCGACGTCACCGGCCTTCCAGCCACCGCCGATCCACTTTTCATTTTCCATTTGTTTTGTCTTTGTCTTACACACCTGGTTTCACTCACCCAATTACTTGTTTATTATTTAACCCTCTGTTCCCCATGTTTGTTTGTGAGTGAATGTTCGTTGTACATCGGTCCGTTATTGTGGGCTCGCTATATTGCTTTGTATTTTGTATATTTTGAGTAAAGTACGTTGATTACTCATATCTGCTGTCCTGCGCCTGACTCTCTACACCAGCTACACACAGGACCATTACAGAATCACTCACCTGGAAGGGAGTCAGCAGGAGCAGACTGTGGCAGTAGAGGAACGCGTCCAGCAGCACGCGACCATGTTGCAACGTCTGGGCACCGCCATGGATCGCGTGCTGCAGACGATGGATCGTTGGAAGAGAGGAGGAGGTTTCCCAGCGCCTCCACCAGCCCCACTACACCAGGCCCCACTGTCCACCCCTCCTTCACCCGGTCCCAGCGTGATTCGACTCGCGCTCCCGAGGGAGTATGATGGGACGGCTGCCGGATGCCAGGGGTTCCTACTCCAGCTGGAGCTCTACCTGGCGACCGTCCGCCCGGCTCCTTCGGGGCGTGAGAGTGTGTCCGCCCTCATCTCCTGCCTCTCAGGCAAAGCCCTGGATGGGCCAGGGCTTGGATCATTTTACAGAGTGAACGTCTGTTCCACCTGAGGCAGGGGAAGAGGAGCACGCAGGATTTCGCTTTGGACTTCCGAATCCTGGCCGCCAGCACGGGATGGAACGACAGGGCCCTGATCGATCACTACCGGTGCAGTCTGCGCGAGGATGTCCGTCGGGAGTTGGCCTGCCGAGACACCACCCTCACGTTGGACCAGCTGGTGGGCCTCTCCATCCGGCTGGACAACCTAGTGGCTACCCGCGGACGTCCGGATCGGGGCCTGTCAGTTCCATCCCCCAGCACCTCCGCTCCGACGCCCATGGAGCTTGGAGGTGCTGCGCTTAGGGCGACCGGAGGAGGGGCCATTCTCTGCACCATCTGTGGTCGCAGAGGGCACACTGCTGGTTGGTGCTGGGGGGGTTCCTCAGGGAGTCGAGGCAGCAGGCAGGGCACTATCGTGTCACCCCAGGTGAGTCGGCACCAGGCTCACCCAGAGCCCCCTGTTGCTCACATGTATGTGTTTATTAATTTTCCTGAGTTTTGCCAGCATTCCCAGCATAAGGCGCTCGTAGATTCAGGCGCAGCTGGGAATTTTATTGATCGTTCATTTGCCCATAGTTTAGGGATCCCCATTGTTTCTGTGGATATGCCCTTCCCTGTGCACGCCCTAGATAGTCGACCATTAGGGTCAGGGCTGATTAGGGAGGCCACCGCTCCACTAGACATGGTTACGCAGGAGGGTCACAAGGAGAGAATCAGTCTCTTCCTTATTGATTCTCCTGCGTTTCCCGTGGTGCTGGGCCTACCCTGGTTGGCCTGTCATGACCCCACTATTTTGTGGCAACAGAGGGCTCTCAAGGGGTGGTCACGAGAGTGCTCAGGGAGGTGTGTAGGGGTTCTGTTTACCTCGGCTCCCGTGCTGGCTCATCCGGATCCTTCTTTGGCGTTCATAGTGGAGGTGGACGCATCTGAGGCTGGGATAGGAGCCGTGCTCTCTCAGTGCTCGGGCACGCCACCAAAGCTCCGCCCCTGTGCTTTCTTTTCGAAGAAGCTCAGCCCGGCGGAGCGAAACTATGATGTGGGGGACCGGGAGCTTTTGGCTGCTGTCAAGGCTCTGAAGGCGTGGAGACATTGGCTTGAGTGTGCTAAACACCCTTTCGGATCTGGACTGACCACCGCAATCTGGAGTACATCCGGGCGGCGAGGAGACTGAACCCTCGCCAGGTAAGGTGGGCCATATTCTTTGACCGTTTTGTTTTCACTCTGTCCTACAGACCAGGTTCCCAGAACGCTAAGGCAGACGCACTGTCCCAGATGTATGACACAGAGGAGCGGTCCATGGATCACACTCCCATACTTCCGGCCTCTTGCCTGGTGGCACCGGTGGTGTGGGAGCTGGATGCGGACATCAAGCGGGCGTTACGCACAGAGCCCACTACTCCCAGCTGGGCGACTGTACGTTCCGTCTGCTGTCTGCGACCATTTGATCTATTGGGCCCACACGTCACCCTCCTCTGGTCATCCTGGCATCGGTTGGAGGGTGTGTTGCCTTAGTGGGAAGTACTGGTGATCCACCTTGGCCAAGGACATGAGGGTTTATGTTTCCTCCTGCTCAGTGTGCGCCCGGTGCAAGCCTCCCAGGCACCTGCCCAGAGGGAAGTTACCCGTTCCACAACGGCCGTAGTCGCACCTGTCGGTGGACTTCCTGACGGATCTTCCTCCCTCACAGGGCAACATCACGATCCTGGTTGTTGTGGATCGGTGTTCTAAGTCCTGCCGTCTCCTCCCTTTGCCCGGTCTCCCTACGGCCCTACAGACTGCGGAGGCCCTGTTCACACACGTCTTCCGGCACTACGGGGTGCCTGAGGACACGGGGTCCCCAGTTCACGTCCAGGGTCTGGAGAGCATTCATGGAACGTCTGGGGGTCTCAGTCAACCTCACCTCAGGTTTTCACCCCGAGAGTAACGGTCAGGTGGAGAGAGTAAACCAGGATGTGGGTATGTTTCTGCAGTCATATTGCCAGGACCAGCCGGGGGAGTGGGCGGCGTTCATCCCCTGGGCAGAGATGGCCCAAAACTCACTCCGCCACTCCTCCAGTAACCTCTCTCCTTTCCAGTGCGTACTGGGGTATCAGCCGGTTCTGGCACCTTGGAATCAGAGCCAGATCGAAGCTCCTGCGGTGGACGAATGGTTTAAGCGCTCGGAGGAGACCTGCGACGCCGCCCATGTTCACCTACAACGGGCCTGAGGCGGCAAAAGGCGAGCGCCGACCACCACCGCAGCGAGGCCGGGTCTTGCTCTCGACCCGAAACCTGCCCATCCGCCTGCCGGAAGCTGGGCCCGCGGTAATTGGGGCCATTCATAGTCCTGAGGAGACTGAACTAGGTATGCTACAGGTTACAGCTTCCCCCAGATTACCGTATTAATCCCTCGTTCCATGTGTCTCTCCTCAGGCCGGTGGTGGCTGGTCCACTCCAGGAGTCTGAGGTGCGGGAGGTTCCTCCGCCCCCTCTGGACATCGGGGGGGCCCTGGCATATGCTGTTCGAGCCATCCTGGACTCGAGGCGTCGGACGAGGGGCCTTCAGTACTTCGTGGAGTGGGAGGGGTACGGTCCAGAGGAGAGATGCTGGGTGCCGGTGGAGGAAGTCTTGGACCCTTTGTTGCTGCGGTCAAAGTCAATGTCATTGGCTGTTGTCTTCTATTCAAAGCCTGAGGGCCTAGCCAATGAGCGTTGAGCACAGCTAGATTATTTCTACCAAGAGATGGCCAAAGAAAAATTCTGATTGGATATTTTTTTCTCTTGGATATTAACCCTTCTTTTTCCAACCAAAACTGAATAAATTCAATAGGAAGATCATTACAATTAAGACACAATTACAAATTATAATATATAAAAATATATACAGATTTATGGGGTGGCAGGTTGTCTAGCGGTTAGAGCATTGCATTAGTAACAGAAAGGTTGCAAGATCGAATCCCTGAGCTGACAAGCCAAAAATCTGTCATTCTGCCCCTGAACAAGGCACTGTTCCTAGGCCATCATTGAAAATAAGAATTTGTTCCTAACTGACTTGCCTAGTTAAATAAAGATAAATGTTTTTTTATTTATCCTTAGGCCCTCTCTGAGGGTGTAGAGGGCCCAGACTGCTCTCCACCCAATGTCAAAATGGGTAATTGCAGGACATTTGCTGTAAAACAGAGATTGCTTTTGTTAATCCCTGCCCCTTTGCGAATTAGTAGGTAGAATTGCAGAAATCTTGCTTTAAAACGGTAACATTTTCTTTATGCCCCATGGCAAAATGTGTTGAATTGCAGGAAATTAAATGGTCCCCACCTTCAATAGGGGGACTTAAATTGTTTTGCAGCGAGGTGGAGGGCACCCCAACCAAATACCTTTAACGGCCGCCAAAACGGCTAGAGCAAGCCCTGGAACGAAGCAAAGCTGCATTTGATAATTATTACAACAGGGAACAGGGCCCAGGTAATACAATGGGAAGCCTCTCTCTCTCCCCAGACTGTATTGTCGAAACCTGCCACTACGCAGCGCACTGCCTTCTCTGAAATCCCCCACGACTCAGCCTCCCGCCTGTTTTAACAACGAGGTAAAGCATTATCCATCGCTGAATTAGATTTCATCCTTTAGCCTACTCATTTTCTTAACCTCTTTTTCTGAATGAAATAGCTGTCTCTCTTCAATGACATGTGGATGCCATCATCATCATTTGAACACCACACCTGTCTCTCCACTGACATTGGCAAAGACATCCTGTGAATGATACATACATACATAGACAGCTAACGTTATTAGATTTGATATTATCCTGAGATTGTCATTAGCGTTGCTCATTCCATGATATAGGATGGCTAAATTACAATGCATAGTAGGCTATTGCATAAGGTTTTCTGTTTCTTGCAGCCCGATTTAACAATCAAAGGACCTATTTCGTTCTCAGCATGTGCACGCACGCAGGTTACAAAAGCATGTCAGAAAACCTACATGACCTAAAGTGTGATCCTCGTGAATGATAGTAGGCTATCGCTTATCATCATCATCATCATCATCATCATCATTTGTTGGGGGCGGGGGGGGGGGCTAAAATCATTGATTTATTCCACCGTTTCAGTTCAGCCGGACAATCTTAGCCTAGGCTACTTTGTTGTGATCATTTACACCACAGGACAAGACATGTCCATTCTAACAGGTCGGTGAAGAACAAAGTAGCTTACTAGAAATGGGGTCTTGCATGGGACTTTGATTAAACAGGTTGTGGCGGCCATATAGATCATATTAAATGAATCCTTTTAATTATCCTATTAGTATTATATGTAGGTGGCTGGATCAATGCACGTGCAGCAGCTCATAATTCAAGACCCCTTGTGGGCGTAGAAAATGATTGGGGAGAAAAAGGAGGAGGGACAGAAACTCCGCAAAGAGGAAGACTACAGACAAGGTGATGCAACTCTGAAAATTCCGAATTGACACAACCTGCCACCAGATCTATACGACACCACGCTATGGTAAGCAATCAATGACACAAAACATTGCAATAAGATGATCATACATTATTATAGCTAGCTTTCTTGGTACGTTCAGTAGTTTGAATAGGAGCATCAATCAACTTTAATGTTAACCCACAGTAAAGACATGGGCACGTAAATTAGGCTAGCCATGTGTGGATGCTGAAATATATGATTTTTGCCTTGACTTTACTAAAGTTAATTAAAATTAGCTTGCTAGTTAGCTAGTTGTTTACTCTGAGAATGATACACATTTGGTAAGAAGGACGAGATAAATAGCAATTTCAACGCTAGCCCATACAGTGTTAGCTTATTCACTCCAGTTATAACAGGTTATCTGCAACTGGCTGTACTTGCTATTTGTAATATCACCGTTACTTCTTTTTGAATAAACTCAGGATACAGTTGTGCCTTGGTTACATATATTTAAAACCAATTTCAACATTGCTACTCAACACGTGGCAGTGTCAGATAACGTTAACCGTAGGCTACTTCCCTAGTTGTTGTTATGACATCATGGAATGGATATGTTGACGATTCTCACAGCGTATTTTAACAGACATTAGATGCTGTGAGAATCATCAACATATCCATTCAATGATGTCAGGGCTTCATCAGTATAGAAGAAGTCTCTGTGGTTTCATAAAGCAACGTTGGACATTTCTCAACAAGTTAACTTAGCTTAAGAAGTCAACAAATATTAAAGGCACATTTTGCCGTTTCAACATCCTGACACTGCGCAGTAAACTGGTAAACTGCGGGATTGGGTTTGGTCAGCCTGGGGAAATAGCGTAGCTCATCATCCTATAATTCATAGATCAAGCTGGTGTTATTAAACATATTTCGGGGCCTGTTTGTTTACACTCAAATTATAGGAAAACATAAACAATGGACTAATAGAGCCTGAGATCTTCCATTATGATAATATGATACAGTTATACTAAGCATGAGACATGTGTAAGTTATATTTAACTAATTTCACCCATTATAATCAATGTGTATCATTCCATGCGACTGCTGTAAATATTGGACTGTAGCTTTAACTTAACACCTGTAATCCCTATGAACATTTGTGGATTTCCCCTATTTAATGTGTTTGTTAGTAACAGTAACCTTTGGTTGTTGTCTATAACCATACTCACTCTGATTCTTGTGTAAAAGCTGGGAAATAGACTATGTCTTTAAAAGTCTTGTGAGAATTTTAAAATGGCTTAACAATTATTTGGTTTATTAGTTCCTGAGTGACTGTTATTGTTATTAGTGGCAGTGTGATTTTTTCAAAAGGCCTATTTCTTCTGTGCTGCTGCTGTGAAGTGGTGCTACCCCCAGAGGTCAATGTTGCCATTGCAAATGTGATGGTTGTAATGGTGTAATATCACTTGTCTCAGTATTTCAACAGGTTGGACCGAAACCAGTTTAAAATAATATTATGCATTCATGTCAGTTTTATGTATAGTATGAGTTTTTTCTTTTTTCATATTCTAAAAATAGGGTACTTTGTCAGGTACAGGTATGTAAACTACTACTATGGCTTATGAAGTCATCTAGGTTTCTTTCATTTAAATATCCACCCTAAACGCCACCTTGTTTAAGAGGATTATTTTCCAAACGTCAAAAATACTCTACATAAAACATTTGTAGTAGCCTAGTATAACTGGTACTATGGTTTGGGGATTTTTTTTTACATTCATCACTTACACTGAGTGTACAAAACATTAGGAACACCTTCCTAATATTGAGTTGCACCCCCTTTTGCCCTCAGAACAGCCTCCATTCGCTGGGGTATGGAAAGAGTTCCACGGGGATGCTGGCACATGTTGACTCCAATGCTTCACACAGTTGTGTCAAGTTGGCTCAATGTCCTTTGGGTGGTGGACCATTCTTGATACACGCTGTTGAGTGTGAAAACCCCAGCAGTGTTACAGTTCTTGACTCACTCAAACCAGTACGTCTGGAACCTACTAGCATACCCCGCTCAAAGGCACTTAAATATTTTGTCTTGCCCATTCACCCTCTGAATGGCACACATACACAATCCAAGTCACAATTGTCAGGTGTTCCTAATGTTTTGGTCCAATCGACATTTTTGTTTTAACTGTTTGGACTAATGATTAGCCTACACCCATAGGGTGTATTCATTACGGAAACTGTTCGAGAACCAAACTGACGCAAATGGAACGAAACGGGACCTACATGAATTTGTCTAATAGAAACTCTTGCTTGCGTTTTCCGTTTGGAGTAAACAGTTTGTTACAAAATGTTTTGCAACAGACTAAATGTTTTGCCACAGAATCGGCATGAAGAAGGATTTTTCAGCTTTGTGACATGGATGACAATTGAGACATGGATGTGTGCCATTGAGGGTTAATGGGCAAGACAAAATATTTAAGAGCCTTTGAACGGGTTATGGTAGTAGGTGCCAGGCGCACTGGTTTGTGTCAAGAACTACAACACTGCTGGGTTTTTCACAATCAACAGTTTCCCGTGTGTATCAAGAAGGGTCCACCACCCAAAGGACATCAAGCCAACTTGACAACTGTGGGAAGCATTGGAGTCAACATGGGCCAGCTTTCGAAACGTTGTAGAGTCCATGCCCCAACAAATTGAGGATATTCTGAGGGCAAAAGGAGGGGTGCAACTCAATATTAGGAAAGTGTTCTTAATATAGGCCTAAATCAAAGGCATGTGTGGTAGGCCTAGTAAGCTTGTAATACATACAGTTGAAGTCAGAAGTTTACATACACTTAGGTTGGAGACATTAAAACTCGTTTTTCAACCACTCCACAAATTTCTTGTTAACAAACTATAGTTTTGGCAAGTCGGTTAGGACATCTACTTTGTGCATGACACAAGTAATTTGTCCAATAATTGTTTACAAACAGATTATTTCACTTATAATTCACGGTATCACAATTCAGCCTTTCAGGTTATGTAGATATAGGACTCGTTTTACTGTGGATACAGATACTTTTGTACCTGTTTCCTCCAGCATCTTCACAAGGTCCTTTGCTGTTGTTCTGGGATTGATTTGCACTTTTCTCACCAAAGTACGTTCATCTCTAGGAGACAGAACGCGTCTCCTTCCTGAGCGGTATGACGGCTGCTTGGTCTCATGGTGTTTATACTTGTGTACTATTGTTTGTGTAGATGAACGTGGTACCTTCAGGCGTTTGGAAATTGCTCCCAAGGATGAACCAGACTTGTGGAGGTCTACAATATTTTTTCTGAGGTCTTGGCTGATTTATTTTGATTTATCCATGATGTTGTTGGAATTGGCCAAACTTTGATAATTGAGATAGTAAATGAATGATAGGAAATGAAAGAGACTGGGTTATGTCAGAAGTTAATGGTTCTATGAAGAAAAACAATGGACATCTGTGGATTAGATGAAGGAACGTGTTGAGGTCAGAAGGTGAAGACAGATTCTCTTAAGGCAGTAATAAAGGTTTATCATCCTGTTACCCTCTTTATTAGCTTCTTGTGGAGCCATAAACTGTAAGGATTGGAGGAGGAGTGTCTTAAGTAGGATGTATATAAACTGTGATGGAGAGAAATGTTTGGCTGTCTGATTACAGCTGTACAGAACATTTGGGAATAATTAAACTTGGTTAAAGCTTCTCTAGTGTCCGTGAGTTATTTACTCTGAAAACCTGAACCTAACAGTGTCAAGCAAAGAGGCACTGAGTTTGAAGGTAGGCCTTGAAATACATCTACAGGTACACCTCCAATTGACTGAAAGGATGTCAATTAGTCTATCAGAAGCTTCTAAAGCCATGACATAATTTTCTGGAATTTTCCAAGCTGTTTAAAGGCATAGGCAACTTAGTGTATGTAAACGTCTGACCCACTGGAATTGTGATACAGTGAATAATAAGTGAAATAATCTGCCTGCAAACAACTGTTGGAAAAATGTATTGTGTAATGCACAAAGGAGATGTCCTAACCGACTTGCCAAAACTATAGTTTGTTAACAAGAAATTTGTGGAGTGGTTGAAAAACGAGCTTTAATCACTCCAACCTAAGTGTATGTAAACTTCCGACTTCAACTCTGTATATATATATACAGTTGAAGTTGAAAGTTTACATACACTTAGGTTGACATTTAAAAAAAAATGTCCTCTGGTCTGATGAAACAAAAATTGAACTGTTTGGCCATAATGACCATCGTTATGTTTGGAGGAAAAAGGGGGAGGCTTGCAAGCCGAAGAACACCATCCCAACCGTGAAGCACGGGGGTGGCAGCATCATGTTGTGGGGATGCTTTGCTGCAGGAGGGACTGGTGCACTTCACAAAATAGATGGCATCATGAGGATGGATATGTATGTGTATATATTGAAGCAACATCTCAAGACATCAGTCAGGAAGTTAAAGCTTGGTCGCAAATGGGTCTTCCTAATGGACAATGACCCCAAGCATACTTCCAAAGTTGTGGCAAAATGGCTTAAGGACAACAAAGTCAAGTTATTGGAGTGGCCATCACAAAGCCCTGATCTCAGTCCTATAGAAAGTTTGTGGGCAGAACTGAAAAGTGTGTGCGAGCAAGGAGGCCTACAAACCTGACTCAGTTACACCAGCTCTGTCAGGAGGAATGGACCAAAATTCAGCCAACTTATTGTGGGAAGGTTGTGGAAGGTTACCCAAAACGTTTGACCCAAGTTAAACAATTTAAAGGCAGTGCTACCAAATACTAATTGAGTGTATGTAAACTTCCGACCCACTGGGAATGTGATGAAAAAAAAAAAATCAGAAATAAATAACTCTACTATTATTCTGATATTTCACATTCTTAAAATAAAGTGGTGATCCTAATTGACCTAAAACAGGTTTTTTTACGAGGATTAAATGTCAGGAATTGTGAAAAACTGAGTTTAAAGGTATTTGGCTGAGGTGTATATAATCTTCTGACTTCAACTGTATATATATCATATATTTGTAATAATGACAATTACAACAATACTGAATGAACAATGAACCCTTTTATTTTAACTTAATATTGGTACGCCCTGACCTTAGAGAACCTTTTTATGTCTCTATTTTGGTTTGGTCAGGGCGTGAGTTGGGGTGGGCATTCTATGTTTTGTGTTTCTATATGTTTCTATTTCTTTGTGTTTGGCCGGGTGTGGTTCTTAATCAGAGGCAGCTGTCTATCGTTGTCTTTGATTGAGAACCATACTTAGGTAGCCCTTTTTTCCACCTGTCTTGGTGGGAAGTTGACTATGTTTAGGGCACATAGCCTTTAGCTTCACGGTTTGTTTTTGTAGTGTTTATTGTTTTGTTTGGTGTCATTTTCAGTTAATAAAGAAAATGTGCGCTCACCACGCTGCACCTTGGTCCTCATTCTTCAACATCCACAGAACTTCCCAGCAACAAAGGACCAAGCAGCGTGGTAAGAAGGAGGACTGGACATGGGAGGACATCCTAAATGGCAAAGGATCCTGGACATGGGAGGAGATCCTGGCGGGAAAGGATCGCCTGCCCTGGGAGCAGGTAGAAGCAGAGAGGAAGGCGAAGGCAGCAGCTAAAGCAGAGAGGCATCGTTATGAGGGAACACAGCTGGGGGGGGGGCACACGGGGAGTGTGGCAGAGTCAGGTTGGAGACCTGAGCCAACTCCCCGTGCTTACCGTTGCGTGCGTCGTACTGGTCAGGCACCGTGTTATGCGGTGAAGCGCACGGTGTCTCCAGTACGCGTTCGTTTACCCGGTGCGCTATATCCCAGCTCCCCGCATCTGCCGGGCTAGGGTGAGCATCCTGCCAGGAAGGATTGTGCCAGCCCTGCTCTCCAGACCTCCAGTACGTCTCTACGGCCCAGGATATCCTGCGCCGGCTCTGCGCACTGTGTCTCCAGTGCGTCTGCACAGCCCAGTGCGTCCCGTGCCTGCTCCCCGCACGTGCAGGGCCAAAGTCACCATCCAGCCAGGACGGGTTGTGCAGGCTCTTAGCTCGAGACCTCCAGTGCGCCTCCACGGCCCAGTGTATCCGGTGCCTCGGCCAAGGACAAGGCCTCCTGCATGTCTACCCAGCCTGGTGAGTCCTGTGCCTGCGCTAAGAACTAATCCTCCTGTATGTCTCCCCAGCCTGGTGAGTCCTATGCCTGCTCCCACAGCCAGGCCTCCTGTGTGTCTCACCACTCCAGTGATGATCCATGGCAAGAAGCCTCCAGTGATGATCCATGGCACGAAGCCTCCAGTGATGATCCATGGCACGAAGCCTCCAGTGATGATCCATGGCACGAAGCCTCCAGTGATGATCCATGGCAAGAAGCCTCCAGTGATGATCCATGGCACGAAGCCTCCAGTGATGATCCATGGCACGAAGCCTCCAGTGAGGAGTCATGGCACAAAACCTCCAACGAAGGCCTCCAGTCCGGAGCCTCCAGCAACGTTCCCCAGACCGGAGCCTCCAGCGGCGTTCCCCAGACCAGAGCCTCCAGCGACATTCTCCAGTCCGGAGCCTCCAGCGACGTTCCCCAGACGGGAGCCTCCAGCGACGTTCTCCAGTCCGGAGCCGTCAGCGACGGCCTCCAGTCCGGAGCCCCCAGCGACGGCCTCCAGTCCGGAGCTTCCAGCGACGATCTCCAGTCCGGAGCCTCCAGCGACGTTCTCCAGTCCGGAGCCTCCAGCGACGTTCTCCAGTCCGGAGCCTCCAGCGACGGCCTCCAGTCCGGAGCCTCCAGCGACGGCCTCCAGTCCGGAGCCTCCAGCGACGGCCTCCAGTCCGGAGCCTCCAGCGACGGCCTCCAGTCTGGAGCCCCCAGCGAGGGTGCCCAGTCCGGAGCCCGCAACGAGGGTGCTCAGTCCGGGGCCCGCAACGAGGGTGCCCAGTCCGGGGCCCGCTACGAGGGTCCCCGCACCAGAGGTGCCACCAAAGTGGGGTGAGCCAGCGGTGGAGCGGGGTCTGCGTCCCGCACCTGAGCCGCCGCTGCGGATAGATGCCCACCCAGACCCTCCCCTATAGGTTTAGGTTTTGCGGCCGGAGTCCGCACCTTTGGGGGGGGGGGGGGGGGGTACTGTCACGCCCTGACCTTAGAGATCCCTTTTATGTCTCTATTTTGGTTTGGTCAGGGCGTGAGTTGGGGTGGGCATTCTATGTTTTGTGTTTCTATTTCTTTGTGTTTGGCCGGGTGTGGTTCTCAATCAGAGGCAGCTGTCTATCGTTGTCTTTGATTGAGAACCATACTTAGGTAGCCCTTTTTTCCACCTGTCTTGGTGGTAAGTTGACTTTGTTTAGGGCACATAGCCTTTGAGCTTCACAGTTTGGTTTTGTAGTGTTTATTGTTTTGTTTGGCGTCATTTTGAGTTAATAAAGAAAATGTACGCCTACCATGCTGCACCTTGGTCCTCATTCTTCAACATCCGTGACAAATATAATACATATATAAAATCTATTTAGTCTGAAGTATATATTGAAACGTGCTCAATTTGGTTTAAATAATGCAAAAACACAGTTTTGGAGAAGAAAGTAAAAGTGCAATATGTGCAATGTAAAAAAGCTAACGTTTAAATTCCATGCTCAGAACATATGAAAGCTGGTGGTTCAATATTCCCTGTTCTTCAATATTCCAATTTAAGAAGTTTTAGGTTGTAGTTGTTGTAGGAATTGTGACTCGTCGACTCTTTGTCTCTATACCATTTGTATTTCATTTACCTTTGACCATTGGATATTCTAATAGGCACTTTAGTATGGACAGCCTAATCTCAGGAGTTGATAGGCTTGAAGTCATAAACAGCGCTGAGAATCAAGCATTGCTAAGAGCTGCTGGCAAACGCAGTAAAGTTTGAATGAATGCTTACGAGCCTGCTGCTGCCTACCACCACACAATCAAATATCAAATCATAGACTTAATTATAATTTATTAAACACAGAAATACGAGCCTTTGGTCATTAATATGGTAAAATCCGGAAGCTATCATTTCGAAAACAAAACGTTTATTCTTTCAGTGAAATACGGAACCTTAACGTATTTTATCGAACGGGTGGCAACCCTAAGTCTAAATATTGCTGTTACATTTCACAACCTTCAATGTTATGTCATAATTATGTACAATTCTGGCAAATTAGTTCGCAACGAGCCAGGCGGCCCAAACTGTTTCATATACCCTGACTCTGCGTGCAATGAACGCAAGAGAAGTGGCACAATTTCCCTAGTTAAAATTGCCTGCTAACATGAATTTCTTTTAACTAAATATGCAGGTTTAAAAAAATAGACTTCTGTATTGATTTTAAGAAAGGCATTGATGTTTATGGTTAGGTACTTTCGTGCAACGATTGTGCTTTTTTCGCGAATGTGCTTTTGTTAAACCATCACCCGTTTGGGGAAGTAGGCTGTGATTCGATGATAAATTAACAGGCACCGCATTGATTATATGCAACGCAGGACAAGCTAGTTAACCTAGTAATATCATCAACCATGTGTAGTTAACTAGTGATTATGTTAAGATTGATTGTTTTTATAAGATAAGTTTAATGCTAGCTAGCAACTTACCTTGGCTCCTTGCGGCACTCGCATAACAGGTGGTCAGCCTGCCATGCAGTTTCCTCGTGGAATGCAATATAATCGGCCATAATCGGCTTCCAAAAATGCAGATTATTGATTGTTATGAAACTTGAAATCGATTAATCGGTCGACCTCTAGTATAAATGTGAGTTTCTGTGCCTCTGCTTCCACACACATTGTTTTCACCATATCGATTGTGGCGGTAATATATAAGTAGGAATGGTTCAAATGGGAATGATTTTCCCATGATCTAAGGGCGCTCTCTGGTTTATATTTATCTTTTAGATTAGAATAATTTTCATTTGGATTTTTAAGGTTAACCACTTTACAATGATTTTCGCGATCCCGTTTTTCATATCAGGTGAGTCATGACCCCTAGTTTGGTAACTGCTGACATACAGTAGGGTCTCATGGTCCCCTTCTGTGTCTTCATCTGTTTCTTTCTTGTTAACCATTTCCCATCCTGGAGTCTGAGACCTTATAGGAATCTGTGGGAGAGAAGAGGCATAGCGTAGACACTACACATAACTACTATCATCATCATCATGATTTATACCATGTTATCCACTCTTACACTCTTAGAAAAAAAGGTGCTATCTAGAACCTAAAAGGGTTCTTCGACTGTACCCATAGGATAACCCTTTGAAGAACCCTTTTTGGTTCCAGGTAGAAACCTTTTGAGCAACCGTTAATAATGTAATTACAAACCCTTTATAAACTCTATACAAATAGAACCTTATTGAAAAGTGTTACCCGATTTTCTTGTCATTTGCTACCGATACATTTAACTATCACTTAATAAAACCGCTCAAAACTGATAACTATTGAACCAAAATTGTGTAGTGCCTAGTTTACGTATACATTTTGAGAACTGCACTACAAAAAATTGAGTCGAGCATGTCAATTACTCATTCAGTTGTAATGGTGTGCATGCAAATTTGCTACATTCTCCTCTATGCCAATCTACACCTATGATTTTAAAATCCTGTCTTGCAATGGATAAGAGCATCTGCGACTAACGGGTAAATGTAATGTATATGTAAAATTATAAATGTATCAATTGACAACAATTTAGGTTGGTATAGGGTTAGTTTAGATTTAAGTAATAAGGCCCAAGTGGGTGTGGTATATGGCTAATATACCTCAGCTAAGTGCTGTTTTATATGGCCAATATGCCCTTAGCCGTGGTATATTGGCCATGTACCACAAAACCCAGAGGGGCCTTATTGCTATTATAAACTGGTTACCAACTTAATTAGAGCATTCAAAATAAATGTCTTGTCATATGCGTGGTATATGGTCTGATATTCCGTGGCTGTCAGCCAATCAGCATTCAGGGCTCGAACCACCCAGGTTATAATACAACTACTAAGCTGTTTCAGTAACCGCATCAACTATATTTTCTATCAACTTCTGGAAACATCTGTCTGGAAACACTTCTGGAAACATTTTGACCACTTTCCAAACAACTTAGACAAAAAAGAGCATATGAAATCTTAGTCTATAAATAACTTAAACCAATCAAGAGAGACAGCTGCTTTAGTAACCACATCAACTACTTAAATTAGGTTAACTTTCCGCTGTTGAATTTACTGCCTTGGAACTTTCAGAATTGTCAGAGGTGGAGCACAAGGAGGAGCACATTCTAAGACTGATTATGCCACACAGCTCACTCCAACCCACTAAAATAGCCCACTATAACAAACCTACACTCACTAAACACTCTACAATAGCTATCCCACATAGTATAGCTAACCCTACCTATCTACAGCAATCACTATTACTACTGCTATTAGGCATACTTCTACCACAGTCGCTGCTACTACTACTGCTGGGCTACAGTCACTATTTCCACTACTACGGCAGTCATTAGGTCTATTGTTACTATCCAATTAAAGGCTACTATCCCACTGCTTATTATACAGCCAGTACTACACTAGCCTACATTTTTCAACACTAGCCTCTAAAAACTAACATAAATACTTTGACAGCTAAAGCTAGTCACACAATTTTACTTCATGTAAAATTACCCTTTCTAGTTTGTATCAGATCATTTGCATAATGCGGTTAGTTAGGCTATGACACGACACAAGTAGTCTGCTCTTACATAAGGCCAGGCCAATGTTCACGGTCACCGACAACCGTTGTAGGGGGGGGCTTTTCCCTGTGGCTTTTCTCTGCAACTTCACTATTACTATTACACTTCGTTATTATCAGTAACATTTAATTACTTCGTACTCCCTGACGAAGGCCATGCAGCCGAAACGCGTCGGTTTTTAAACAACTTTGTTTCTATTGAACATGCCATACTAATAAAGGCATTTTAATTAATTATATGAAGAGTGCCTTGGTCCTCCTTTCTTTTTGATGACCAATTTACACCTTTTACCAAAGAGCACCTTCTATCTACCAAAATATACTATAGTGTACCTTAGTAGCGCTTCCCTTCCTCCTCTTTCTACATTTAATTATTATTCAAGTTATTACTTCTAAATATGAGTCTAGTATACAAATTAAGAAATGTCTGATTGGAGAGGAATTCCCCAAAAATACAGATTCCGATTTTGACCCACGAAACCATTCACACCAAGTCCGCTAAGTTTTTCTCTCCACTTTTCCGAACAATTCGCATAACGGCACCAACGCTGTGGTCATTCTCTGTAAAAATATTAGGTTAGAGGCTATACATCCTATAGGACGAATCATGAAAGGAGCTTGGCTACGTTTAATTCACTTGCACCCCATTGAATAAGAAGAAATGTAAAACTGGCATTTTAGGAAACTTTTTGAATGGACATAGAGAATTAGTGAACTCATACTCACCCACCTAAAAAACCATGAAAGCCGCCTGCAGCGCTTCTCACTCAGAAACATAAGCAAATCACATTTGTCCTTTCCCAAAAATGTATTAAAAACCTTGCCTTAGCATCAACTCCTTTCTGTCGGATATAAAAAAATGGTCTACATAATAGGATGATACAAAATCAATGTAGCCTATCATATAAATTGAAAGGCAAAGGGGGATGTAGGGGGATGTATAGAAACAGCTGTGATAGGCATGAAGATGAAATTGACAACCATTAGAACATTGAAACACATGCACAACAACCTGTCCATAGCCTATTGATCAACCTGTCCATAGCCTATTGATCAACCTGTCCATAGCCTATTGATCAACCTGTCCATAGCCTATTGATCAACCTGTCCATAGCCTATTGATCAACCTCTCCATAGCCTATTGATCAACCTGTCCATAGCCTATTGATCAACCTGTCCATAGCCTATTGATCAACCTGTCCATAGCCTATTGATCAACCTGTCTATAGCCTATTGATCAACCTGTCCATAGCCTAATGATCAACCTGTCCATAGCCTATTGATCAACCTGTCCATAGCCTAATGATCAACCTGTCCATAGCTTATTGATCAACCTGTCCATAGCCTATTAATCAACCTGTCCATAGCCTATTGATCAACCTGTCCATAGCCTATTGATCAACCTCTCCATAGCCTATTGATCAACCTGTCCATAGCCTATTGATCAACCTCTCCATAGCCTATTGATCAACCTGTCCATAGCCTATTGATCAACCTGTCCATAGCCTATTGATCAACCTGTCCATAGCCTATTGATCAACCTGTCTATAGCCTATTGATCAACCTGTCCATAGCCTATTGATCAACCTGTCCATAGCCTATTGATCAACCTGTCCATAGCCTAATGATCAACCTGTCCATAGCCTATTGATCAACCTGTCCATAGCCTAATGATCAACCTGTCCATAGCTTATTGATCAACCTGTCCATAGCCTATTAATCAACCTGTCCATAGCCTATTGATCAACCTGTCCATAGCCTAATGATCAACCTGTCCATAGCCTATTGATCAACCTGTCTATAGCCTATTGATCAACCTGTCCATAGCCTAATGATCAACCTGTCTATAGCCTATTGATCAACCTGTCCATAGCCTAATGATCAGCATGTCCATAGCCTAATGAACAACCTGTCCATAGCCTATTGATCAACCTGTCCATAGTCTAATGATCAACCTGTCCATAGCCTAATGATCAACCTGTCCATAGCCTAATGATCAACCTGTCCATAGTCTATTGATCAACCTGTCCATAGCCTAATGATCAACCTGTCCATAGCCTAATGATCAACCTGTCCATAGCCTAATGATCAACCTGTCCATAGCCTAATGATCAACCTGTCCATAGTCTATTGATCAACCTGTCCATAGCCTAATGATCAACCTGTCCATAGCCTAATGATCAACCTGTCCATAGCCTAATGATCAACCTGTCCATAGCCTATTGATCAACCTGTCCATAGCCTAATGATCAGCCTGTCCATAGCCTATTGATCAACCTGTCCATAGCCTAATGATCAGCCTGTCCATAGCCTATTGATCAACCTGTCCATAGTCTAATGATCAACCTGTCCATAGCCTATTGATCAACCTGTCTATAGTCTAATGATCAGCCTGTCCATAGTCTAATGATCAACCTGTCCATAGCCTATTGATCAACCTGTCCATAGTCTAATGATCAACCTGTCCATAGCCTAATGATCAACATGTCTATAGTCTAATGATCAGCCTGCCTATTCCTATTGATCAACCTGTCCATATTTTAATGATCAACCTGTCCATAGACTAATGATCAACCTGTCCATAGTCTAATGATCAACCTGTCCATAGCCTATTGATCAACCTGTCCATAGCCTAATGATCAACCTGTCCATAGCCTAATGATCAACCTGTCCATAGCTTATTGATCAACCTGTCCATAGCCTATTGATCAACCTGTCTATAGCCTATTGATAAACCTGTCCATAGCCTAATGATCAACCTGTCCATAGCCTATTGATCAACCTGTCTATAGCCTATTGATCAACCTGTCCATAGCCTATTGATCAACCTGTCCATAGCCTATTGATCAACCTGTCCATAGCCTATTGATCAACCTGTCCATAGCCTATTGATCAACCTGTCCATAGCCTATTGATCAACCTGTCCATAGCCTATTGATCAACCTGTCCATAGCCTAATGATCAACCTGTCCATAGCCTATTGATCAACCTGTCCATAGCCTAATGATCAGCCTGTCCATAGCCTATTGATCAACCTGTCTATAGCCTATTGATCAACCTGTCCATAGTCTAATGATCAGCCTGTCCATAGTCTAATGATCAACCTGTCCATAGCCTATTGATCAACCTGTCTATAGCCTAATGATCAACCTGTCCATAGCCTAATGATCAACATGTCTATAGTCTAATGATCAGCCTGTCTATAGCCTATTGATCAGCCTGTCCATAGCCTAATGATCAACCTGTCCATAGCCTAATGATCAACATGTCTATAGTCTAATGATTAGCCTGTCCATAGCCTATTGATCAACCTGTCCATAGCCTATTGATCAACCTGTCCATAGCCTATTGATCAACCTGTCCATAGCCTACTGATCAACCTGTCCATAGCCTAATGATCAGCTGTTGATTTTAGTGAAGCAATGGGTGGTAATTCTGACACTACATTTTCTTTTGAGTGCTTTATCTAAATCTGTGCAACCACTTACTGATAGGGGTAAACGCCGGCAGATATTTTTTTATTTTAGGGTTGCCTATAGCACAGGTAGTCGCCTAGATTCACTTTAGCAGGTCTATAATATGTAGCATAATATATAGACTATATGAATGATGCATTCATATATTAATTCACTTCTAACTTAAATATCTCTGTCTTCACTGTTCCCTTCTTGCACAATTCACGCCACTCCACTGACCTATCTCTTTATTGTCTTTCTAGCTCTTGAACAAGTGGCCTATTTATAGACAATGAACAGCAATATAGTTTGAAACATATTTTGAGCTATTTTTAAAAACAAATATAGGCCTATTTTAGGAGACAAGCATCGATCGATCCTCTTGCTTGCTGAAAGGCTATAAAATAGTGTTACGTCCGTCGTCGGAATGAGACCAAAGCGCAGCGTGGAAAGTGTTCATCGTACTTTATTTGAATGAACACCAAAAAACAACAGGGGACAAGGTCTTGTCCCCTGCCATAATCTCCTCCCATGTCCATGATGTCCTCCACTCACTTTTCTCCCGAGCCCAGGATCCCTGCTCCTCCTGTCCACGCTGCTTGGTCCTTTGGTGGTGGGATGTTCTGTTACGTCCGTCATCGGAATGAGACCAAAGCGCAGCGTGGAAAGTGTTCATCGTACTTTATTAGAATGAACACCAATAAACAACAAAGGATAAACGAACGTAAAGTTCTGCAGGGCTCAACAGCTACTCTGCAAAAACAGCATCCCACAAACTAGGGTGGAAAACAGGCTGCCTAAGTATGATTCCCAATCAGAGATAACGATAGACAGCTGGCTCTGATTGGGAACCATACCCGGCCAACAAAGAAATAGAATGCCCACCCAAATCACACCCTGACCTAACCAAATAGAGAAATAAAAAGGCTCTCTAAGGTCAGGGCGTGACAAATAGGCTACAGCATTGGCAATGCACTGGCAGGGAAGTTTGAATGGCGAGAGCGACGTGTAGCCTAGCTCTGGTATGATGTGATAACATTGGTTACATTGATACCTTGCTGCACTGATGCATTGCAAGCGTAAAAAACAGGCAGAGAGAAATTAATTAATTTATTCACATCACGAATCCACAAACCTGTCAGTAGCAGTGCAGGCCTGTTAGTGGCGGTGTCCCAGATAACAATTTCTATTGGTCAATATCGTATTTTCGCATGCAAAGATGCAAAAATCGAACCTGTTACGAATAAATAATTGATTGATTGTTGGAGAACGATATTCATTTATCGTATACATTTTTTTTCTTCCAAATGTGTCGGACGAAAATAACGGACTTGGTGAGAAAGGGCCTTTCCTGAAAATAGGCCTTTTACAAGATTAAATCATGACAGGAGCGTTTGATTCTCATTAAAGAGAGAGAGTCCAGACAGGCTACTTTAGAAAACTTTCTGAATGGACATATAGGCCTATAGAGAGAATCAGTGAACTGACACGCACACCCGCGTAAAAGGACCCGTCAATCAAAGCCCCCAGTATGTCAGACTCAAGCAAATATTTCTCCTTTCCTTAAAACGTATTAAAAAACCTAGGCCTACCATAGGCTTTCTGAAAGTAAGGTATAAGATAATGAATTGACAAGGAATGTATGAAGGGGAGAGACAGCTATGCGATAGTATGAAGATGAAATTGACAATCATTAAAATAGAAACAAATACATGGAACATGTCCATAGCCTTTTTATCAGCGTTGATTAGTCTATAAATTAAGAAAAGATTCCGTAAAATTACATCTTGCCAGGTTGGATAGGATTGGTAGCATTGTCCATTTGGCACAACATTAGTGCATTATAGACCTCCGAGCCAGAACAACTTTGTCGGCTGCTGTTAAATAATTAATGAATAGTCAGACACATCCAACCTTTTTTAAAGGTGCACTTTTTGAAATTACTACACCCTTTCCTGGTTGCAAAAATTATAATAGTTCACCTAATTTCAGTTTCTGACAAAACAAGCAAGTATAGTGTAAAGAATCATTGTACCATCTTAACCACTGTGAAATATATTTTCCATTACCAAAAATATTGTATTTTCAGCAGTTTGAACCTGGTGTACAAAACCAAAAGTAAACCACACAAAAACAAAACTTAAGAACGGGAAACATAGAAATAGTGCAATGACAGATCTATAACTCACATTTTATATGTGGATTTGGTCGGGTCGCCCTCAAAAGTTACGTATTGCAGCTTTAAAAGAGACAAGCAAGCAATGAAAACATGCATTGTATAAAAGAAAGTCCACACATCAACAAAAAAAAATTACTGAAGTGCCATAGCCTATAGGCTAGCGCTTCTACATCCCCACACATCTAGCAGATTAGCTGCTTGAGCATCAAACAACAGTTGGAATGAGGAGGAGATGTAGACAGACTACGTTAGCAAAACGATTTCTTATGATCACTAGTAAACAGTACCGCTATTAGGTCAAGTTTATCTACATGAAAATAAAGTTAATAAAAATGAATGAAAAATGAATGTAGGCCTATTTAAAAGCATTTCGCTACACTCGCAATAACATCTGCCAATCATGTATATGTGACCAATACAATTTGATTTAAACAAGTTTTAACTTATTTATGTTTCTCATGGTGGTCTTCATCCATAACCGTCAGTTACAAAGTTATTCAATTACCGTCACAGACATAGCTGCATTGAAATTCAACAATGCACTACATCAAAGCAGTGTGTAGCCTAGACCTACTGAGTAGACTACATTCCAGTTATCACAGTGTGTGAATGAGGAAAGTGTCTCTGTGACACTCACTTGTGCATTGTGGTAAGACGCTCAAGAGGAGGTATGGGTGAGAGACAGACAAACAGAAACAGCAGATAGGCCCTAATGGAAATTTTCCAGCTCTATAATGAATCTGAAAGTAGATTGCTGTGTCCACTGTGTACTTTTGCTTTCATTGTTGTTTTCGGGAGGGTGTTAGCGGTGCATATCTCACAACTAACCAGGCGTATACAAGAGGACATTTCAGAATGCCAGCCATGCAGTATTTTGAGTAGCAGGGATTAGTGTTGCCACGTAGGGCTGTGGCGGTCACGACAATTCGTCAGCCCGGTGATTGTCAAAGAAATAACTGTCGGTCTTATGGTAATTGACGTTAATTAACATAAACACATTTAGCATTTCCTGGCTTCCACACATAGCCTACAAGCCACTGATGCAGACCTTTGTAACATCTACATTTTAAAAAGTCTAATACATCCATATAATATAGCCTACACCTTCACAATGAATCCATTATTTATTTTAGACAGGTCTAAAGAAGCATGATATGAAGAAAATGTAGTCTATATCAGAAGAACAGAGTTGCATAGTTGTCCTGATCTGGCTATGCCAAATGGCTGTGGGCTACACTAGTTCATTTAGCAGACAAGATTTTGAGAACAAGTTCTCATTTAAAACTGCGACCTGGCCAAGATAAAGCAAAGCAGTGCGACACAGACAACAACACAGAGTTACACATGGAATAACATGGAATAAACAATAAACAAGCCAATAACACAATAAACAAGTCAATGACACAGTAGAAAAAAAGAAAGTCTATATACAGTGTGTGCAAAAGGCATGAGGAGGTAGGCAATAAATAGGCCATAGTAGCGAAGAATTACAATTTAACAGATTAACTGGAGTGATAAATGAGCAGATGATGATGTGCAAGTAGAGATACTGGTGTGCAAAAGAGCAGAAAAGTAAATAAAAACAATATGGGGATGCGGTAGGTAGATTGGGTGGGCTATTCACAGATGGACTATGTACAGCTGCAGCGATCGGTTAGCTGCTCAGATAGCTGATGTTTAAAGTTGGTGAGGGAAATATAAGTCTCCAGCTTCAGCGATTTTTGCAATTCGGTTGAAAAGCATGCATTTGGTTTTACTAGTGTTTAAGAGCAGTTGGAGGCCACGGAAGGAGTGTTGTATGGCATTGAAGATCGTTTGGAGGTTAGTTAGCACAGTGTCCAAGGAAGGGCCAGAAGTATACAGAATGGTGTTGTCTGCGTAGAGGTGGATCAGGGAATCACCCGCAGCAAGAGCGACATCATTGATATATACAAAGAAAAGAGTCGGCCCAAGAATTGAACCCTGTGGTACCCCCATAGAGACTGCCAGAGGTCCGGACAACAGGCCCTCCGATTTGACACACTGAACTCTGTCTGTAAAGTAGTTGGTGAACCAGGCGAGGCAGTCATTAGAGAAACCAAGGCTATTGAGTCTGCCGATAAGAATGTGGTGAAAGCCTTGGCCAGGTCGATGAAGACGGCTGCACAGTACTGTCTTTTATCGATGGCGGTTATGATATTGTTTAGTACCTTGAGCGTGGCTGAAGTGCACCCGTGACCGGCTCGGAAACCAGATTGCACAGCGGAGAAGGTACGGTGGGATTCGAAATGTCAGTGATTTGTTTATTAACTTGGCTTTCGAAGACTTTAGAGACGCAGGGCAGGATAGATATAGGTCAGGCTGGTAATAGGGGTTGCAACAATGGCGGCGGATAGTTTTAGAAAGAGGGGGTCCAGATTGTCTAGCCCAGCTGATTTGTACGGGTCCAGGTTTTGCAGCTCTTTCAGAACATCTGCTATCTGGATTTGGGTGAAGGCGAAGCTCAAAATGTATGTCACATGCGCCGAATACAACAGGTGTAGGTAGACCTTACAGTGAAATGCTTACTTACAAGCCCTTAACAAACAATGCAATTCTAAGAAAAATAAGAGGGAAGTAAAAAATAGATAAAATAAAATAAAATAAATATAACAACAATAAAAGTTACAAATAATTAAAGGGCAGCAGTAAAATAACAATAGCGAGGCTATATACAGGGGGTACCGATACAGAGTCAATGTGCGGGGGCACCAGTTAGTCGAGGTAATTGTTTTCAATCAGAGCACGAGGGTAAATGCCGTTGAGGCTGGCGGTGAATACTGTCAGCCACCACGGTAGACGGGACATGCCATCAGAATTAAAATATTTCAACGTCTGAGCGTAGCGTTGTTTTCTACCGGATGTTGATTTGCACTGTTTGTTTACTGAAATCACCATAGCAACGCATACTGTCGTGCTTGCTTGCTTTTCCTGTCACCCTCTTTCTTGCTTTCTTGTCCTTTTATAGCCCCTACATTACCCTAGCACTTAAGAACAACCCCCCAGCAGTAACCACAGGAGGCAGTTCTGACTTAAGTTTGATCCTCCTGAGGTGGGTTGTAAAAATCTGCACCTACCACTTGCAGACACAGTTCCCAGTGATATCAACAAAACAGTAAGTGCCCGTTACTGAGCACAAGGCCTTATTCCACTAATCCAGTGAAAAGATTAATCACTACTGGCCTAGCGCACGTGCTTCTGTGTGTGTGTGTGCTTGTGTGTGCTTCTGTGCACGTGTGGGGTGTTCAGTGCATGGAGGGCCCGTAGATGGTAGCAGAGATTATGGCCTTGAAAAGAGATTCCACATTCACAGCATTCACAGCATTCACAGCATTCTCAGCAGCATTTGGCTAGAATGTCTGGCGTAGAAGGAGTTCACAAAGTGATCTTCGTATGTCATCACTGTTCATTCAACAATAGCTAATTAAACCACCCCTACCCGCGTGGCCTGAAACTGACATTTCCAACTTGTTTATGTAACCCATTATTCTTTGTTGAGTAACATCTAAATGTTTGTTGTACCTCTTATACCACAAAAACATACATTAGATATATATACAGATACCGTTATATATATACAGTGGGGAGAACAAGTATTTGATACACTGCCGATTTTGCAGGTTTTCCTACTTACAAAGCATGTAGAGGTCTGTAATTTTTATCATAGGTACACTTCAACTATGAGAGACGGAATCTAAAACAAAAATCCAGAAAATCACATTGTATGATTTTTAAGTAATTAATTTGCATTTTATTGCATGACATAAGTATTTGATACATCAGAAAAGCAGAACTTAATATTTGGTACAGAAACCTTTGTTTGCAATTACAGAGATCATACGTTTCCTGTAGTTCTTGACTAGGTTTGCACACACTGCAGCAGGGATTTTGGCCCACTCCTCCCTACAGATCTTCTCCAGATCCTTCAGGTTTCGGGGCTGTCGCTGGGCAATACGGAGTTTCAGCTCCCTCCAAAGATTTTCTATTGGGTTCAGGTCTGGAGACTGGCTAGGCCACTCCAGGACCTTGAGATGCTTCTTACGGAGCCACTCCTTAGTTGCCATGGCTGTGTGCTTCGTGTCGTTGTCATGCTGGAAGACCCAGCCACGACCCATCTTCAATGCTCTTACTGAGGGAAGGAGGTTGTTGGTCAAGATCTCGCGATACATGGCCCCATCCATCCTCCCTTCAATACGGTGCAGTCGTCCTGTCCCCTTTGCAGAAAAGCATCCCCAAAGAATGATGTTTCCACCTCCATGCTTCACGGTTGGGATGGTGTTCTTGGGGTTGTACTCATCCTTCTATTCCTCCAAACACGGCGAGTGGAGTTTAGAGCAAAAAGCTCTATTTTTGTCTCATCAGACCACATGACCTTCTCCCATTCCTCCTCTGGATCATCCAGATGGTCATTGGCAAACTTCAGACGGGCCTGGACATGCGCTGGCTTGAGCAGGGGGACCTTGCGTGCGCTGCAGGATTTTAATCCATGACGGCGTAGTGTGTTACTAATGGTTTTCTTTGAGACTGTGGTCCCAGCTCTCTTCAGGTCATTGACCAGGTCCTGCCGTGTAGTTCTGGGCTGATCCCTCACATTCCTCATGATCATTGATGCCCCACGAGGTGAGATCTTGCATGGAGCCCCAGACCGAGGGTGATTGACCGTCATCTTGAACTTCTTCCATTTTCTAATAATTGTGCCAACAGTTGTTGCCTTCTCACCAAGCTGCTTGGCTATTGTCCTGTAGCCCATCCCAGCCTTGTACAGGTCTACAATTTATCCCTGATGTCCTTACACAGCTCTCTGGTCTTGGCCATTGTGGAGAGGTTGGAGTCTGTTTGATTGAGTGTGTGGACAGGTGTCTTTTATACAGGTAACGAGTTCAAACAGGTGCAGTTAATACAGGTAATGAGTGGAGAACAGGAGGGCTTCTTAAATAAAAACTAACAGGTCTGTGAGAGCCGGAATTCTTACTGGTTGGTAGGTGATCAAATACTTATGTCATGCAATAAAATGCAAATTAATTACTTAAAAATCATACAATGTGATTTTCTGGATTTTTGTTTTAGATTCCGTCTCTCACAGTTGAAGTGTACCTATGATAAAAATGACAGACCTCTACATGCTTTGTAAGTAGGAAAACCTGCAAAATCGGCAGTGTATCAAATACTTGTTCTCCCCACTGTATGTATATATATATATATATATATATATATATATATATATATATATATATATAAAGGCTACATTAATTTCTCAGCTGAACAGATACCGTTACATTGTTCCATGAGTTTGGATGCTTCTTGATCATGCTGTAAGTAAATGCCAATGTACAGTTCGAGCATGTACCAACCTGTGTCTATGTCAGTCTCAGTTGTGGTTATTGATAGGTTACCTCAAGCTTCTGTTTACTTGAATAAACTCTGTCATACAGTAGATTCAGATTGATTCTTTACATTTCCACTCGTCCTCATCAAAGTTATGGCTCTTGCTCCTGTTTTACCCTCTTAGCCAATATTTAGTGTGTCTATTTTGAGATTGCCTTATTGTTAGTTGGACTGAAATGAGCTTGTATTTTGTTTTCACCCATTGCAAAGGAAACATTCCAAAGAGAATATGCTTGGCTGTATTACAGCCAAACATCCTTAGCAGAAACCGTAAACCCCAGAATAGTGAAATTCAATGCTTTGTGCAGCTCCACTAAACCACGAGGCTGACACTAGGCCTAGCTCGTATCTGTCTGTGCCTGGTGTAGTAGTGGGGTGTGTGGTGCTCCATAAACATAGTATTTACTGGCTTAATGCCAGTAAATACTATGATAATAACTTTAAGAAATTGTTTCTAGAATGTGTCTTTCCCAATTTCACACTTAGCTGGTTCAATTTGGTTTTAGTAAACTCCCTCAGGAGGGGTAAAAACACAATCCTAGGCAACACAGTGACTACGGTCTGGTTTCAATGATGGACTCTTTTGGCATAGAGAACCTACGTCACTTCCTACGTCACTACTTTATCCGCTGGAATAAAATGCAGAATAGTAGCTAGCAAGATGGAGATCACAGAAGTTATTTTTAATGAGTGCTGTTCGCAAGTGGCTAGTTGGCATCAACTACATTAACTAAAACCACTGCAAAGGTTTTGCGTGCAAACTTTGTTTTTGAATTGTGACCGGCTGGATGGCTGCCTTGGTATTTGTTGGGAGAGCCCTGATCCCCCCCCCCCCTTATTGATGTAGGCAGTGATGTAGTTCCTCTATGCCAAAAGAGTCCATCATTGAAACCAGACCCTAATCACTGTGTTGCCTAGGATCGGGTTTTCGAGAGTAAGCAGAAAGTGCCATGGGCCTAGCCCAACAAGCAGCAGTGAGGAACTGTAGTGTGAGCCCCCAGTGCTATCTATAGGGTGGTGGGTGGGTGGAGGGCATGTGAGGAGGTGTAGTATCATGTAGCTACAGAGACAGTAGGAGGAGGCCAATCTTACCATAGCAGATTGTCATTACTGCTTGTCCTGTAGTGTTGAGGGAAAAATCTATACAGTTACATATTGCAAAATTAAGTATTGATTTATTTTTATTTTTAATTATGGGTAGCGTTAGTTGGCTGTACCTGCTTATAAACAAATGTTCTCATGCTCTCTGTCGTCTTTCTCAGACATATAATGAGTAATATGTGTGGAACATCCAATCGCAATAAAATCACATTGTCGAATCGCAATACATATATAATTGTGATAATCGCAATACATATCGCATCGACACCTAAGTGTTGTGATATTATCATATCGTGAGGTCCCTGGCAATTCCTAGGCTCATTATCCTGCCATTGCTTAGGATAGAAGTAGTGGAGTTGGAGTTCAGCTAACACCATTTAGCCTAAAATTGACCACAAAGAGGCTAAAGGACAAGGGCCAAGTGAGTTTTAGGACCTGTCGACTGGAGAAAGCCATTGTATGAATGAATCTGTTTGATGTTATGGCAGACATCCGCATGCATGTTTTACCCATTTCTTCTATAATCCCTGCCAAAGCCAATAATGATATCATTGTCGTTAGTATATATTATTGTAGCCTACTTCAAATGATTGGGTCTCAATTCGAAGACCATATCTGGATAATATGTATAAGCCACTTCTAGATCCATTTGTTTGGCAATAATAACTGGGTAGCATATCTATCTTGACTGAGAACACATGAGGGCATCCAAACTGTCCACAGGACTTTGAATGCTTTAACATGATTGAATAGAGTTAACAGCACCACCCCGGAATGGCTATTCCTCAACAGTTGGGTGGCTAAGCATAATAAACATTCAGTTTGTGATAAAAGCACCAAATTTGGCACACGTTAATTCATTCAACATTCTCTCCCTTGTTTTGAGCCGGCATATCAGGAAATTGACCAAGAAGTTGTTCCTGTAAGTTGTGTGCTGTTTACTCCTTCATCAATGTTAATGCACAATATTTGCCGCATGTGATTCAAGCTGACTCAAATACAGCTGATTCAAATAACTAACTCATCATCAAGCTTTTTGAATTTTTGAATGTTATAATTTTTTTTTTTTAAGGAGCAGATCAGCTATGATATTGCAGATTGTGGCTTCTATCAATGTAATTGTCTGCATCATTTCCAATCCCCCATATATTTTTTTCTATCTTTATTATTTGCCCCTAACCCTACCGCCCCTCCGCTAATTGGAGTTAACTAATTAACAACAATACTTAGGCTTCTACTTCCAGTTTATACATACTATATACATTTTACGGATACAGTATATTTTGCATTCGTTATCTTTTGTTTGTTTTTAGTCCCAGCCTTCAGCTACCCTCAACCCCTCCCATCTATCTCTGAAGACCATCCAGTTTTGATTTCTAGCTGCCATATATTTTTCCACTGTTCTGAGATGTTTTACAAAAGTTCTTAACCTTTCTATTATAATAATTTCTACAGATTGTATGTTAAAGATAAACATTCATCAAGCATTGATTATTTGAATCAGCTGTGTAGTGCTATGGCAAAAAACAAAATGTGACCCGTTTCAGGGAGCTAGGCGTATGTCACACGTCACTATTTCACAGGAGAGGCATTTGAAGCGTTATCAAAATGCTTTTTTGGGCAGAAATTATTTCGGGAACTTAAACTTTCATGTGTCTTAATAACAAACTTGTATGCCATCTGTATATATGAATACAATTGTTAAATGACTAGCCAAGTTGGTTTAACCATTGAAAAAAGACAGGAACCTTCCCGCTAGCCATGATTGGATGAGATAATAATGGGCTGTGCATGCCGAGAGATGAGTTTGGAATGATCTGCCATGTAGCATGCTTCTGTCTATAACATGAGATGCTCAGTATGTGTAGATAATCCTTGCTACCGCAGCTTTTTTGGAAGATATAACGTTAGCCATGGAGAAAAGTGTTTCTACCGCTCTCAACAACATTGCTGCCCTGAATTTAGCAGGCACTATCGACAAAGATCAATAGGAAAACGTTGTGATGGACTACTTTCTGCACACGGTCAGTATGAATCGGGGTGACTTGGGACCATGTAAACAAGCTGTACAAACAAAACGGAAACGACACAGGACGTCTTACTTATACATTTTCAGATATTATACGTTTCAGAAGTCAAAAGTGTTGAAGTGTACTGTTAGCTAGGTAGTAAATGTTAGCTTGCTGGCTCGCTAGCTAACGTTACGTGTATGATCTGTGTTTTGTATAATGATGAGCTAGGGCTAGGCAATATGGCCAAAATATTATATCACGGTATTTAAAATAAAAAAATGGACGGTATTGATGGTATTTTTTGTTTTTGAATAATAAAAGTTCTACATTTGCTTTATGAGTAGTGAGTGATCCTAGGGTGGCAACACATACATTCTAAGTGATTTCAATGAGACTTTCTCCATTGTGATTGTTTTATACTGTTCAATTCAACTTCAACCAAAACAAATTTCAGCACTTGTATAATTACTGCATTTCTTGCACTCAATTGCAGTGGTGGAAAAAGTACCCAATTGTCATACTTGAGTAAAAGTAAAGATACGTTAATAGAAAATTACTAAAGTAAAAGTGAAAGTCACCCAGTAAAATACTACTTTAGTAAAAGTCTAAAAGTACTTGGTTTTAAATATACTTAAGTATCAAAAGTAAAAGTATAAATAATTTCAAATTCCTTATATTAAGCAAATTAGATGGCACAATTTTCTTGTTTTTTAAATTTACGGATAGACAGGGGCACACTCCAACACTCAGACATAATTTACAAACTAAGCATTTGTGTTTAGTGAGTCCTCCAGATCAGAGGCAGTAGATGACCAGGGATGTTCTCTTGACAAGTGCGTGAATTGGACCATTTTCCTGTCCTGCTAAGCATTCAAAATGTAACGAGTACTTTTAGGTGTCAGGGAAAATGTATGGAGTAAAAAGTACAGTATTTTCTTTAGGAAAGTAGTGAAGTAAAAGTTGTCAAAAATTTAAATAAAATTAGAGTACCGATACCAAAAAACGTTACACACTGCTCAATTGAGATAATTTCCACACTGCCACATTGGGCTGCACGATATGGGCTAATAATCTAGGACTTATTTTTAACCAAATGTTAGAATTGCGATTTGACTTAAGAATTAGAGCAAAACTGTTGGAATCATGGAAATAGAATGACTATTCTAATTCTATAGTTAGAATATAATAGTGGGCACTTTGAATACAGTGTTTGAGATGACAACAAATTAAAATGCCAGAGAGGAATTATTGTGACAGGACGGGAACTAAAGTGTTGATAAGTGTTTCCTAGGGGACCCTATAAGCTTTGGCTACATTGCATGTTGTCTCTTAGCTACTCCATGTAGCTAAAATATTTTTGCTTTGCATATTCCTCTTTGATTTAGAAGATACTGTTGCACAAACAACATGCTGATTTAGGTCTACACCATCACTGGTATTATCAGGCTGTATTAGCTAGCTACGTTTGCTCTTACTCAGTACATTTATTAGCTAGCTAGTTAGCTAGAGATAGGAGTGGTCGGGAGACACTGTGGCCCCATCCGATGATACCCCCGGACAGGGCCAAACAGGCAGGATATAACCCCACCCACTTTATCAAAGCACAGCCCCCACACCACTAGAGGAATATCTTCAACCACCAACTTACCATCCTGAGACAAGGCCAAGTATAGCCCACAAAGATCTCCCCCACGGCACAACCCAAGGGGGGGCGCCAACCCAGAAAGGAAGATCACGTCAATGACTCAACCCACTCAAGTGACGCACACCTCCCAGGGACGGCATGGAAGAGCGCCAGTAAGCGAGTGACTAAGCCCCTGTTACAGGGTTAGAGGCAGAGAATCCCAGTGGAGAGCAGTCAGAGACAGCAAGGGCGGTTCGTTGCTCCAGTGCCTTTCCGTTCACCTTTACACTCCTGGGCCGGACTACACTCAATCAAAGGACCTAGTCTTCAATAAAGACTTAAAGGTTGAGACCGAGTCTGCGTCTCTCACATGGGTAGGCAGACCATTCCATAAAAATGGAGCTCTATAGGAGAAAGCCCTGCCTCCAGGTGTTTGTTTAAAAATTCTAGGGACAGTAAGGAGGCCTGCGTCTTGTGACCGTAGGTACGTGTTGGTATGTACGGCAGGACCAAATCAGGAAGATAGGTAGGAGCAAGCCCATGTAATGCTTTGTAGGTTAGCAGTAAAACCTTGAAATCAGCCCTTGCCTTAACAGGAAGCCAGTGTAGAGAAGCTAGCACTGGAGTAATATGATACAATTATTTGGTTCTTGTCAAGATTCTAGCAGCCGTGTTTAGCACTAACTGAAGTTTATTTAGTTATTTAATTTTTGGACAGAAAGTTTCTGATTTTTGCAATGTTACATAGATGGAAAAAATCTGTCCTTGAAACAGTGTTGATATGTTCGTCAAAAGAGAGATCAGGGTCCAGAGTAATGCCGAGGTCCTTCACAGTTTTATTTGAGACGACTGTATAACCATCAAGATTAATTGTCAGATTCAACAGAAGATCTCTTTGTTTCTTGGGACCTAGAACAAGCATCTCTGTTTTGTCCAAGTTTAAAAGTAGATAATTTGCAGCCGTCCACTTCCTTATGTTGAAACACAGGCTTCCAGCGTGGGCAATTTTGGGGCTTCACCATGTTTCATCGAAATGTACAGCTGTGTCATCCGCATAGCAGTGAAAGTTAACATTATGTTTGTCAGAGGACAAATCATCCACAGAGACAAACTGATATCTTTCCGACAGATAAGATCTAAACCAGGCCAGAACTTGTCCGTGTAGACCCATTTGGGTTTTCAATCTCTCCAAAAGAATGTGGTGATCGATGGTATCAAAGGCAGCACTAAGGTCTAGGAGCACGAGGATAGATGCAGAGCCTCGGTCGAACGCCATTAAAAGGTCATTTACCACCTTCACAAGTGCAGTCTCAGTGCTATGATGAAGTCTAAAACCAGACTGAAGCGTTTCGTATACATTGTTTGTCTTCAGGAAGGCAGTGAGTTTGCTGCGCAACGGCTTTTTCAAAAAAAAATTGAGAGGAATGGGAGATTCGATATAGGCCGATAGTTTTTTATATTTTCTGGGTCAAGGTTTGGCTTTTTCAAGAGAGGCTTTATTACTGCCACTTTTAGTGAGTTTGGTACACATCCAGGGGATAGAGAGCCGTTTACTATGTTCAACATAGGAGGGTCAAGCACAGGAAGCAGCTCTTTCAGTAGTTTAGTTGGAATAGGGTCCAGTATGCAGCTTGAAGTTTTAGAGGCCATGATTATTTTGTGTCAAGAGATATAGTACTAAAACACTTAAGTGTCTCTCTTGATCCTAGGTCCTGGCAGAGTTGTGCAGACTCGGGACAACTGAGCTTTGGAGGAATACGCAGATTTAAAGAGGAGTCCGTAATTTGCTTTCTAATGATCATGATCTTTTCCTCAAAGAAGTTAATGAATTTATCACTGCTGAAGTGAAAGCCATCCTCTCTTGGGGAATGCTGCTTTTTAGTTAGCTTTGCGACAGTATCAAAAATACATTTTGGATTGTTCTTATTTTCCTCAATTAAGTTGGAAAAATAGGATGATCGAGCAGCACTGAGGGCTCTTCGATACTGCACGGTATTGTCTTTCCAAGCTAGTCGGAAGACTTCCAGTTTGATGTGGCGCCATTTACGTTCCAATTTTCTGGAAGCTTGCTTCAGAGCTCGGGTATTTCTCATGACAAATGTTTTTAGTTTTTAGGGGTGCGACTGCATCTAGGGTATTGCACAAGGTTAAATTGAGTTCCTCAGTTAGGTGGTTAACTGATTTTTGTACTTTGATGTCCTTGGGTAGGCGGAGGGAGTCTGGAAGGGCATCAAGGAATCTTTGTGTTGTCCGAGAATTTATAGCATGACTTTTGATGATCCTTGGTTTGGGTCTGAGCAGATTATTTGTTACAATTGCAAACATAATAAAATGGTGATCCGATAGTCCAGGATTATGAGGAAAAACATTAAGATCCACAACATTTATTCCACGGGACAAAACTAGGTCCAGAGTATGACTGTGGCAGTGAGTAGGTCCGGACACATGTTGGACAAAACCCACTGAGTCGATGATGGCTCCAAAAGCCTTTTGGAGTGGGTCTGTGGACTTTTCCATGTGAATATTAAAGTCACCAAAAATTTGAATATTATCTGCCATGACTACAAGGTCCGATAGGAATTCAGGGAACTCCGTGAGGAACGCTGTATATGGCCCAGGAGGCCTGTAAACAGTAGCTATAAAAAGTGATTGAGTAGGCTGCATAGATTTCATGAATAGAAGCTCAAAAGACGAAAACGCAGTTTTCTTTTGGTAAATTGAAATTTGCTATCATAAATGTTAGCAACACCTCCGCCTGCAGGGGATATGGTCACAAGTGTAACCAGGAGGTGAGGCCTCATTTAACACAGTAAATTCATCAGGCTTAAGCCATGTTTCAGTCAGGCCAGTCAAATCAAGATTATGATCAGTGATTAGTTCATTGACCATAACTGCCTTGGAGGTGAGGAATTTAACATTAAGTAGCCCTATTTTGAGATGTGAGGTATCACAATCTCTTTCAATAATGGCAGGAATGGAGGAGGTCTTTATTCCAGTGAGATTGCTAAGGCGAGCACCGCCATGTTTAGTTTTGCCCAACCTAAGTCGAGGCACAGACACAGTCTCAATGGGGATAGCTGAGCTGACTACACTGACTGTGCTAATGGTAGACTCCACTAAGCTGGCAGGCTGGCTAACAGCCTGCTGCCTGGCCTGCACCCTATTTCATTGTGGATCTAGGGGAGTTAAAGCCCTGTCTATGTTCGTAGATAAGATGAGAGCACCCCTCCAGCTAGGATGGAATCCGTCACTCCCCAACAGGCCAGGCTTGGTCCTGTTTGTGGGTGAGTCCCAGAAAGAGGGACAATTATTTACAAATTCTATCTTTTGGGAGGGGCAGAAAACAGTTTTCAACCAGCGATTGAGTTGTGAGACTCTGCTGTAGAGCTCATCACTCCCCCTAACTGGGAGGGGGCCAGAGACAATTACTCGATGCCGACACATCTTTCTAGCTGATTTACACACTGAAGCTATGTTGCGCTTGGTGACCTCTGACTGTTTCATCCTAACATCGTTGGTGCCGACGTGGATAACAATATCCCTATACTCTCTACACTCGCCAGTTTTAGCTTTAGCCAGCACCATCTTCAGATTAGCCTTAATGTCGGTAGACCTGCCCCCTTGTAAACAGTGTATGATCGCTGGATGATTCGTTTTAAGTCTAATACTACGGGTAATGGAGTCGCCAATGACTAGGGTTTTCAATTTGTCAGAGCTAATGGTGGGAGGCTTCGGCGTCTCAGACCCCGTAACGAGAGGAGTAGAGACCAGAGAAGGCTCCGGCCTCTGACTCCGACTCGCTGCTTAATGGGGAGAACCGGTTGAAAGTTTCTGTCGGCTGAATGAGCGACACCGGTTGAGCATTCCTACGGCATATCCCTCCAGAAGCCATGAGAAAGTTGTCCGGCTGCGGGGAGTGTGCGGGGATTTATACTACCATCTGTACTTACTGGTGGCACAGACGCTGTTTCATCCTTTCCTACCCTGAAATTACCCTTGCTTAACGATTGCGTCAGAAGATGGGCTTGCAGCACAGTTATCCTCGCCGTAAGGCGATTGTTCTCCTGTATGTTATGAGTACAGTTACTGCAATTAGAAGGCATCATGTTAATGTTACTACTTAGCTTCGGCTGGTGGAGGTCCTGACAAACCACGTCCAGATAAAGCATCAGGAGTGAAAAAGTTGAATGAAAAAAGTAGAGCGAGGGAAAAACAAAAAATATAAAAGTAATTAAAAAGTAAAAAAACATCAAGTTGTCAGGTAGCAAAGTAAGGTTAGCAACAAAACGCACAGCAGCACCTAAACAAGTCTGCAAGTTGTGACCGGAAGTTGTGACACATCGACCGGAAGTTGTGACACAGGCCGCTCAGCAAGGAATACCGGTATATCATAAAATACGGTATACCGCCCAGCCCTTTGATGAGCCAGGTGTGTCTCGGGACGATTACAGCCATCTATTGTATTTCATGAACATGTCTATACAATAGTGACCCATCCACTACATGTGGCTGGGGTATGGTTATAGCATTTATTTCACATGACCCATCAATTTAGACGTGTGCCTGAGTAAGCATCATCTAATAATTATAAAATATCTTTATCTGTACACTTTCTATTTTTAGTATTGCTACTATGCAAATATGCAAGTAACTATTTGACTGTATCGTTTACACCTTCTGTATCCTGTGCATGTGACACACACAATTTTATTTTATATAGTGTCTCTTTACCAGAGATGGTAATGTAAAGAACAACATTACCTTCACCAAAGTCAGATTAGGATATAGGCGAAGGACTAGATAGTGTTTGTTTACCTAGAGTTTTTCCTTACTGCAGGCTACTACTTTCACCACTTTTAGTCTTGAAATCTTTGGTTGTTTACTACACTACATCACTCACTCTGTAATATTTAGTATTAAAACTAACTATGCATGAGATTTTGTTGCAAGCAGAACGCATCAGAGTAGGATTAGGTCTATACAGTGCCTTCGGAAAGTATTCAGACCCTTTGACTTTTTAAACATTTTGTTACGTTACATCCTTATTCTAAAATTGATGAAATAGTTTTTCCCCCTCATCAATCTACACACGATACCCCATAATGACAAAGCAAAAACAGCATTTTAGAAATGTTTGCTAATTTGTAAAGTAAAAAAAACATGAAATATTACATTTACATAAGTATTCAGACCCTTTACTCAGTACTTTGTTGAAGCACATTTGGCACTATTACAGCATCGAGTCTTCTTGGGTATGACGCTACAAGCTTGGCACACCTGTATTTGGGGAATTTCTCCCATTCATCTCTGCAGATCCTCTCAAGCTCTGTCAGGTTAGATGGGGTGCATTGCTACACAGCTATTTTCAGGTCTCTCCAGAGATGTTCGATCGGGTTCATGTCTGGGCCCCACAGAAGAACTCTGGATCTCTATCAGTGACCATCAGGTTCTTGGTCACCTCCCTGAACAGGGTCTTCTCCCCAGTTTGGCTGTTTGGCTGGGTGGGCAGCTCTAGGAAGAGTCTTGGTGGTTCCAAACCTCTTCCACTTAAGAATGATGTGTTCTTGGGGACCTTCAATGCTGCAGAAATACTTTGGTACCCTTCCCCAGATCTGTGCCTTGACACAATCCTGTTTTGGAACACTATGGACAATTCCTTCAACCTCATGACTTGTTTTTTTTTCAAATCCTTTGCAAATCATGTCCAATCAATTGAATTTACCACAGATGGACTCCAATTAAGTTTTAGAAATATCTCAAGGATGATCAATGGAAACAGGATGCACCTGAGCAAAATTTCGAGTCTCATAGCAAAGGGTCTGAATACTTATGTAAAAATATTTTTTTGTTTATTATTTGTAAAAAATGTGCAGAAATTCTTAACCTGTTTTGTCTTTGTCATTTGGGGTATTGTGTGTAGATTGCTATGGTATGAATTTTTTAATATCCATTTTAGAAGTGTCTGAATACTTTCTGAAGGCACTGTATATCACGGTCACAAGGCATATGAACTAACAGGTTATAGAGCAAACACTGCAATTAACACAACACATAGGTTGTAATATGGCTTCCCCAGTGATTTTTATCCATGCACCGCTACTGTATCAAAGCCAGAGTTACATTTGTTCATATCCTTTGCTAGTTAGTGAGTTATTAGCCTAGTTATAGATAATTTGAAGTCAGCAATGGGGGAGTGATTGCTTCTTACGAGAACACAAAACTTGTACATTTCTAGACATCTGTGAAAAGTGAGTCAGGTAAAGAGCTTTTTTTTGGTCTTAAAGGGGCGATGTTGTATTTTGAGACAGGCTTGAATAAGCTAAGTAGCCAATAGGCAGAAGCTAGCATAATTTGTCTGATTCTCTGTAATAATGGTATGGAATAATAATACATTTTATTTTGTAAAGTGGTTTCTTGCGTCAAACAACACAACATTTTCAATCACCTCCTTGTCTGAAGGACAAGTGGAAACAGGTTTTTTCAAAAGTCTCATGGAATGTAGGCCTAAATTGAACACCACACATTGGCTGCTACTGTAGGCTGAATGATACAACAGCTATTTCCATGTAAAAAATGTATGGGATGCATTTTCTCTGTTGTTTTTGATAGTAAGCCACTCTAGTAGGCCTACATTATGATCAAATAGCCTACTTAACCACTGTCTGATACTGTAACTTAAAGTGGGTACAGCCTCAGAGTTCACAGTAAACACACACTGGAAGTTGCACAGAATTTTCACAACGTTCAAGTTTGCGCTCAGCAGACCTGAAATTTGGTCAGGGCCGAATTTCTTCTGAGGGAACATTGGTGTGAACGATGCTGAATAGGTGTAGACAAAGAAGAGCTCTCCAGTAGGTGTACCAAAACATTCAAGGGCCAACCTTTCTCCAACGTCGTATAGACTACTCGAAGAAATTCATCAATTATTTGTACATACTCATTCTAGGAAATGGGTATTGAAATTGAGAACACAAAAAAGGGAAGGAGAAGAGACCTGTAATTTTCCACCAATAACTCACTTTCACTCCTCCCAGGGGTGGAGCAACACTCGTATGTGCTATAGATACTACTAGAGCAGACCTGAGGGAAATGAACAGAACTGACTGAGTGGAGTGCATGGGATAGTTATAGGTTGGTCCACTCTTTAGACCAGTTAGTTCTTCATTGCTGAGGCCATCTTATCTAGTAGCTCCTTTGAAAGCCAACACTGTCTGGTAAAACCCAAAGCCTGTTCTATCTTTGAGGGGAATTGCTCCTTCTGTGACGGTAAGACTTGGCTTTTAACCTAGTTTTATTTTTCTTGTTGCATTAACTTAACTATTTAACCCTGGGGCATGTTTGATTATTTTGTGTGTTACATTGGAATGGGAGCTACACATTGAGTGTACACAACATTAAGAACACCTGCCCTTTAGTGACCAGGTGAATCCAGATGAAAGCTATGATCCCTTATTGATGTCACTTGTTAGATCCACTTCAATCAGTGTAGATGAAGGGGAGGAGATGGGTTAAACAAGGATTTTTAACTCTTGAGACAATTGAGACTTGGACTGTGTATGAGTGCCATTCAGGGGGTGAATGGGCCAGACAGGATTTAAGTGCCTTTGAACGGGGTATGATAGTAGGTGCCAGGCTCACCGGTTTGTGTCAAGAACTGTAACGCTACTGTTTTTTTCACGCTCAACAGTTTCCCGTGTGTATCAAGAATGGTCCACCACCCAAAGGACATCCAGCCAACTTGACACAACTGTGGGAAGCATTGGAGTCAACATGGACCAGCATCCCTGGGGAACGCTTTCATCACCTTGTAGAGTCCATGCCCTGACGAATTGAAGCTGTTCTGAGGGCAAAAGGGGGTGCTCAATATTACGAAGGTGTTCGTTCCTAATGTTTTGTACACTCAGTGTACATCATTAATCCTAACACACTGTCAGGTCAACCGACTCCCAACACATTGATGCTGAAGATGATAAAGAGAGATTTTATCCAAGTTACAGAATGATACATCGGTTTTGTTACCGTCTAAGCAGTCCCTGGCACAGGTCCCACATGCTAACTTTTAAGCAAAAGTTTATCAAAAGCTAACTGTTGGGGCTCCCGAGTGGTGCAGCGGTCTAAGGCACTGCATCTCCGTGCTAGAGGCGTCACTACAGACACCCACTAAAGACACCCTAATCCAGGCTGTATCACAACCGGCTGTGATTGGGAGTCCCATAGGGCGGCGCACAATTGGCCGAGCGTTGTCCGGGTTTGGCCGGTGTAGGCCGTCATTGTAAATAAGAATGTGTTCTTAACTGACATGCCTGGTTAAATAAAAGTATAAAAAAGAAAATACATGCATTTGTTATACAAATCCCATTCAAGTCATGGGACCGATATTATCATTTTTTGCGCATCATGTCCAAATCTTCTGAAAGTATCAAAAATGTATTGAGAAGCTCAACAATCTCCTATAGATGTTTTGAGCATGATGAGCATGGATTGCTGTTATACCTTGTCCATAGACTGCTTCTAGGGTAAGGAAACCAATATGTCAAAAGATATAGATCATCCTAAATATGTTAAAAGGGCATTGTGTCATTGTACTTTTTTCCCCTTAGAATAAATAGGCATAATAGTTTTGTAATGCCCATATTTGACTCCTGGAAGGAAGCCATTTTAAATGGTGTAATCATACCTAGTTACATTGTATTATCATGTACAGTGCCTTCAGAAAGTATTCACTACGGCTGTGGCGGTCATGAAATTTTGTCAGCTTGTTATTGTCATGCAAAAGCCTGCCGGCCTCATGGTAATTGACCGTTAATTAACATAAACATGTTTAGCATTTCCAGGGCTCCATGCTTACAAGCCACTGATGCACACCTTTGGAACATCTATATTTTTAAAAAAGTCGAATAAATACATTTTATATACTGTACACCATCACAATAAATCCATGATTTATTTTAGGCAGGTCTAAAGAAACATTATGATATGAAGAAAAGTTATTTCAGAAGGACAGAATATGAGTTGTCCTACTGTATGTTATCTGGCTATGCGCCATGCCACAAGCTGTAGGCTTGTTAATTTAGGAGATAAGATATGCGTAAGTCCCATGCCTTTATTTTTATATTATATGATTTTATAGTAAGAAGAATAGAATTGAACTTAACTGAATAAAATAGAAAGGATATTTTTCCCATTCTGGAGCGAGTGCGCATATGAAGTGCATGAAAGTTGAGCGTAAAAGTGATAATTTGAAACGTCCTATACGCTAGATTTAGAGTTATGTGTCAATTTTAGTTGTGAATGATACAAACCTTAGAATGACTTAGAAGTGAAATCATATATCGACTGCATGATGCGACGATAGGCTATTGATTTGAAAAATTATTTGTAAAAAGCTTGTGCTCTGTTCCTTGCCTCAGGCTGCACACGCTGTTTGCTCAAGTGATCATATTTTCACCTATAAGACTATTCTCAATGTAATCTTATCTTTACTAATATGTCAAATTAGTCTAAATTAGATTTAGAATGGGCCATTTAGTATGTTATCCATATGCACTGGAATAGTGAATGGAGGCCGCTTTCCCTCTAGTTCGTTTTTCAGGCTACTCCGGTTATTTCACTCCAAGCATCAACCACTGATAGTCTGCCCAAACTCTGAATGCGATGGGTTCTCCAACCCTGTTCCTGCATTTGACCAGTGCTTAATTTGGAAAACCTAGTGAAATCGTATAATAACATGTATTCATAACTAAACATATTTCATTAAACTGTTGACAGCCCCTCTCTCTGCGCACTGGAGAAAGGAGAGCAAGGAGGAGATGGAAACGCATGGTGGTGAGATACAAATACAAATTCACTATAATTGTAGGCTTAGCTGCCCTGCACAATCAATCAACCAACAGCCCCTTACAAAAATGAACCATGCTAGTACAATGAAAACAATACCAAGGTTTTGTAATAGCATGTAGTGAAACATGAAAACATGAAAGCATGGTAGTTGTTTACATTGTATTATGATGGTCTGTATCCAACCGTTTTTCAGGTAAGGTGACCAAAAACGTAGTAATTTATGGTACTCACATAATGCAACATTGACTACTCGCGCTGCAATGGTAAGTGTATGCCTAGTAGACTCGTAAACCCCTTTTAGCTCATAGTGAAAACCCACATGGTAGTGTAGTGTACCCTCTTAAACCTTGGGACCTGAATAGGGTATGGTGAGAAGAATGAAGGGAGTCTGAAACCTTAAAGATTTAAAATAGTTTGTTTATCTGGTGCTTCTCTCTTCAATACAGTTTTCAGTTGGCTCTCTCTCATTCAACTGACTTGGCTATTCTTATACAATTGTAAATAGCCAACATACAAAAAAAATATTTGTTAAAAGGTGTAAATTATCATCTTATCTCATAGATACATTTTCATCATGTAATTCACAACATACAGTGCATTCGGAAAGTATTCAGACCCCAGCACTTTTCCCACATTTTGTTACGTTACAGCCTTATTCTAAAATGGGTTAAAAATAAAATTCTCATCAGTCTACACACAATACCCCATAATGACAAAGCAAAAACAGTTTTTTAGACATTTTTGCATATTAATTAAATAAACTGAAATATAAAATTTACGTAAGTATTCAGACCCTTTACTCAGTACTTTATTGAAGCACCGTTGGCAGCGATTACAGCTTCGAGTCTTCTTGGGTATGACGCTACGAACATGGCACGCCTGTATTTGGGGAGTTTCTCCCATTCTTCTCTGCAGATCCTCTCAAACTCTGTCAGGTTGGATGGGGAGCATTGCTGCACACTTATTTTCAGGTCTCTCCAGAGATGTTAGATTGAGTTCAAGTCCAGGCTCTGGCTGGGCTGCTCCTGTATTGTCTTGGCTGTGTACTTAGGGTTGTTGTCCTGTTGGAAGGTGCATCTTTGCCCGAGTCTGAGGTCCTGAGCGCTCTGGAGCAGGTTTTCATCAAGGATCTCTCTGTACTTTTCTCTGTTAATCTTTTCCTTGATCCTGACTAGTCTCCCAGTCCCTGCCTCTGAAAAATATCCCCACAGCATGATGCTGCCACCACCATGCTTCACCGTACGGATGGTATTGGCCAGGTGATGAGCAGTGCCTGGTTTCCTCCAGATGTGACACTTGGCATTCAGACCAAAGTTTGATCTTGGTTTCATCAGACCAGATAATCTTGTTTCTGATGGTCTGAGACTCCTTTAGGTGCCTTTTGGCAAACTCCAAGCGGGCTGACATGTGCCTTTTACTGATGAGTGTATACCACCCCTACCTTGTCACAACACAACTGATTGGCTCAAACGCATTAAGAGGGAAAGAAATTCCACAAATTAACTTTTAGCAAGTCACACCTGTTAACTGAAATGCATTCCAGGTGACTACCTCATGAAGCTGGTTGAGAGAAGGCCAAGAGTGTGCAAAGCTGTCATCAAGGCAAAGGTTGACTATTTTGAAGAATCTCAAATATAAAATATAGTTTGATTTGGTTACTACGTAATTCCATATTTGTTATTTTATAGTTCTGAAGTCTTCGCTATTATTCTACAATGTATAATATATTAAAAAATAAAGAAAAACCCTTGAATGAGTCCGTGTGTCCATACTTCTGACTGGTACTGTATGTAAGTGTGATATTTCCGCTTTTATGTTTAATTTCATTTGCAAAACTGTTTTTGCTTTGTCATTATGGGGTATTGTGTGTAGATTGATGAGAAAAAAATAACAATTTAATACATTTTAGAATAAGGTTGTAACGTAACAAAATGTGGAAAAAGTCAAGGGGTCTGAATACTTTCCGAATGCACTGTATCTCACATTCTCCCAACATTCTCCCACATTTCATGTTGGCAACACAGGGAACCCAAACATGAGCAAAATACGGTACTATTAATACAGAAAGTATTGCCTCTTTTTCACAGCAACTACTTAACTTTTTCTCTGACGTTGCAGTCAAACTAGGACCAAGAATAGTAGCCTGCCTCTGACTTGTAGCCCGCCCCTGAAACTTGCCCATACTGGTATATAAATTCATCAATATAATGCCAACCAACCTCTTTTGTACCATGTATCTTAATTGTTCATTACCATGTTATTTCCATGATCCACATCTATACCATGGTATAATGGCAGTACAATGGCAGGACCATGCTAGTACCATCATACTTCAAGGCCAAACCATTTCCATCGTTCTCAAAGGCTACAAGTCAGACACATCCGGGACGCAACTGCACGTGTCCGTATCCAATTCCCGAGGTGCATATTGAAGATATTGGAAGAACTGTTGAAATGTACTTTTCGTCAGCCAACAAGATGAGTAGGCCTAACAAACAACAAAAGCACTAGCCTATGTCAATATGCTATCCCCCATAGTACAAAAGTCAACCTATTCTGTGCGAGAAATAAATATTCCAAACATAGTCTGGGACTGTTGCGGGATACGATAGATCACTTAATACGATAGATCAATTAATACAACCACACGCAACAGATCAGAACGTTTAGCTTTAAATGTTGATAAACTATTAGGTTATTTCTTCACATTATAAGCGCAGCAATGCGCACATGGTAGTAGGCTATAAGCGCAAATGTTCCATTAGCGGAAAACACCATTATTAAAAGTGACCGCAAATGCAATTTTGCATGTAATGCTTTTATTAAAAAGGTGCATTTTTTGGCTCAAAATTATCTTCCCCAAACTTGAAACTCACGCGCTGCTTATGTATGACAGTTAGGCTCTACACCCATTGTAATTAATGTGCTTAATTTTAAGAAGTTATTTGGCGACTTTAGTTGTGACACAAACCTTATCAAACATATAGGCCTATGGGATAGGCTACATGGACTACAGGAAAAGGAGGACCGAGCACGCCCCCATTCTCATGGACTGGGCTGTAGTGGAGCAGGTTGAGAGCTTCAAGTTCCTTGGCTTCCACATCACCAACAAACGAACATGGTCCAAGCACACCAAGACAGTCGTGAAGAGGGCATAACAAAACCTATTCCCCCTCTGTAGACTGAAAAGATTTGGCATCGGTCCTCAGATCCTCAAAAGGTCCAAGACGCTTCTATCCCCAAGCCATAAGACTCCTGAACAGCTAATCAAATGGCTACCCCCCTTCTACACTGCTGCTACTCTCTGTTATTATATATGCATAGTCACTATAATAACTACCTACATGTACATATAACCTCAATTACCTTGACACCGGTGCCCCCGCACACTGACTCTGTACCGGTACCCCCTGTATATAGCCCCGCTATTGTTATTTCTGCTTTTTAATTATTAGTTATTCTTATCTCCTACTTTTTATATATATTTTTTAGACTTTTTTGTATATATATTTTTTTTTGTTATTTTCTTAACTGCATTGTTGGTTAAGGGCTTGTAAGTAAACATTTCACTGTAAGGTCTACATGTAACGATGTACACTGAGAGTCAGTAAACAGCGCACCAACATGACAAACAGAAACAACGATAACTGGGGAAGAAACCAAAGGGAGTGACATATAAAGGTCAGGTAATCAAGGAGGTGATGGAGTCCAGGTGAGTGTCATTATGCGCGTAACGCTGGTGACAGGTGTGCGCCGTAACGAGCAGCCTGGTGACCTAGAGGCCGGAGAGGGAGCACACGTGACAGTATCCCCTCCCAGATGCGCGGATGCCGACCAAGATGACGACCCCGGGGATCAGGAGCGGACCGGTCTCCTCTGCTAGGGCGCGAGAACCTGTCGATCCGGCTGAGGCGCGGGAGCATGACAACCTAGAGCGCCGGAGAGAGAGCATACGTGACAGCACCCCCTCCCCGGCGTGTTCAGCTCCAGCCGCAGGACGCCAACCAAAGGGACGATCCCGGGGATCCGGAGCTGACCAGTCGCCTCCGCTGAGGCGCAGAAACCTGACGAACCTGGCTGAAGCGTGAGAGCCTGATGAGCCGGCTGAGACCTCCCCGGTTGCCTCGGTCGAGGCATGGGAACCTGTTCACCCGCTGATGCATGGGAGCTTGTCGAACCCGCTAATGCATGGGAGCTTGTCGAACCCACTGAGGCATGGGAGCCTGTCGAACCCGCTGAGGCATGGGAGCTTGTCGAACCCACTGAGGTATTGAAACCCGTCGGGCCCGCTGAGGCAGGGGAACCCGACAAACCGCCTGAGGCCTCCCAGGAAGTTCCGGTTCGGACACAGGACCCGACATCACCTCCAACATAAAAAAAAAAAAAAAAAAAACAGTCTCTGATGCTTCCCTTTGTTGAGTCGTCATTCTGTAACGATGTACGCTGATAGTCGGGAAGCAAGTTCAGGGAGTGAATACGTTTAATAAATAAACGAATAGCGCACCAACATGACACAGATACAGAAACAACGACGACTGGGGAAGAAACCAAAGGGAGTGACATATAAAGGGCAGGTAATCAAGGAGGCGATGGAGTCCAGGTGTGCGCCATAACGAGCAGCCTGGTGACCTAGAGGCCGGAGAGGGACACACGTGACACTACACCTGTTGTATTTGGCGCATGTGACAAATACAATTTGATTTGACATGGGGTGTGTGACTGATTTGAAAAAGTTGCTGAAAAAAGGCTTTGTTTCCTATGCTGGGCATCATTCACAAGTGATAATTTATCATTCACAAGTGATAGGCTGATATTGTCACCCATCAGACTATTCTTGATTTAGTCTTGTCTTTACATATACTAAATAATATATGTGTGACATTTGTTTTGATTTAGAATGGACCATTATCATGCACCTGTATCGAAACAGGGGCAGCGGAAAAAATACATGTCATCTATACACTTAAATAGCAAGTGGAGGATGCTTTTCCCCGTGGTTCATTTTCATGCCAGCCAGGTAGGCTATACTCCTGTTGTAAATGTAAGCAATGTGCATAATATTAGGAATGTTGAGTAATAAATATAGTAGGCCTAGCCTGTAGAAAGCTGATGGGATCCTCCTCTTTTTATTAGCGGTTTTCTCCCACGATTGCATAGCCTATAGAAATGTTGTGCAACATGAGCTCATGGGCTCTCAGGAAGTGTTTGATTAGATTTTCGAAACACATTTGCATTGATGTCAGAGTGATTAGAGGGACAATAGAGTGTTGAGTACCAGACAGTTAGCAAGTTTGGTAATTTAAATAGAGCAGCATCAGAGCTTAGAGAAGTCTAATTACTGTGACTAAACGGTCATGTGGAATTTGACTGCCTTCATGACTCGTGACCGCCGGTGTGGCGGTAATACGGTCACCGCAACAGCCCTATGCTTAAACTCTAATATGCATATGGGTGTTTTGACTTCATCATCATCTTAGAAAGCGTTGTCCATTTCATTGTGTTAGGCTTTGAAACAACAACCACAATGAACATGTTTCCCACTCAGTTTCAACCTGTTTTAGAACTTCTTTCTTCAAATTGACCAATCACAGTGAGGTGAGTTTTTAAAGTATGATAGGCCTACTGTTTTGATGATAACAAAACAGTAGTATTGATGTCAGAGTGGTTAGAGGGACAATAGAGCCCTGAGTACCAGACCATTAGCACCTGATGGTTGTTAGCAAGTTAGCAAGTACTACCAACGCATGTCCTGTGTATTAAGAGGAGAAGACTGTGACTCAACGTTCAAGTTAAATTTTACTGCGGTCATGACTCATGACTGCCGGTGTGGCGGTAACACGTTGGCAACACTGCAACAGCCCTAATATTCATACCCCATTTTTTTTTAATCCATATTTAGTTTTGTTACAGCCTGAATTTAAAATGTATTAACATTTTATTTTGTCACTGATCTACACAGTACCGCATAATCTCATAGTGAAATTTTGTTTGTCTAATTTTTTAAAAATGAATACAAAATTGAAAGCGAAAATGTTTTGAGTCAATAGGTATTCAACCACTTTGTTACGGCAAGCCTAAATAAGTTCAGGAGAAAAATGTGCTTCACAAATCGCATAATAAGTTATAAATTAGGCCGTGGATGGTGTATCAATACACCCAGTCACTAAAAAGATACAGGCATCCTTCCTGACTCAGTTGCCAGAGAGGAGGGAACTGCTCATGGATTTCACCTTGAGGCCAGTGGGGATTTTAAAACAATTACAGAGTTTAATGGTTGTGATACGAGAACTGAGGATGGATCAACAACATTGTAGTTCTTCCACAATACTAACCTTAATGACAGAATGAAAAGAAGGAAGCCTGTACAGAATAAAACATATTACAAAACATGCATCCTGTTTGCAACAAGGCACTTAAGTATACAACGCGTTATGTTTGGGGCAAATCCAACACATCACTGAGTACCACTTTTCATATTTTCAAGCATGGTGGTTGCTGCATCATGTTATGGGTATGCTTGTCATTGGCAAGGACTAGCGAGTTGTTTAGGATAAAAATCAATGGAATATAGCTATAAGCACAGGCAAAATCCTGCTTTCCAACAGACACAAATTCACCTTTGAGCAGGACAATAACCTAAAATAAAAGGCCAAATCTACACTGGAGTTGCTTACCAAGACAATATTGAATGTTCATGAGTGGCCTAGTTACAATTTTAACTTAAATCGACTTGAAAATCTATTGGCAGACTTGAAAATGGCTGTGTAGCAATGATAAACAATGAACTTGACAGAGCTTGAAGAATTTAAAAAAGATAAAAAAAATTATAAATAATTTTAATTTTATATAGGATTTTATGAAGAATAATATTGTACAATCCAGGTGCGCAAAGCTCTTAGAGACTTACCCCAAAAGACTCAGGTGTAATCGCCACCAAAGGTGCTTCTACAAAGTATTGACTTATCAATTAAATGATCTAATATGTTTTCACCATGTCATTATGGGGTATTGTGTGTAGAGAAAATATATTTAATCCATTTTGAATTCAGGTTGTAACACAACAAAATGTGCAGTAAATCAAAGTGTATGAATACTTTCTGAAGGCACTGTATGTATGATATTAATTATTGTTGTGTAATTCAATTTAAATATGGTGAATTTTAGCTTTAGTGAATGTTAATGAATTTCCCCATGGAATTAATTAGCTTATAGGATAAACAGCATCTTCCCCTGATACAGAGAGTAATTGATTTCCATGTGCTCCAAATGTAAAAAAGTGTTTCTGACTTGAACAATTTTACCATTGTCACATAATTGAATGAAAGAGAATAATGCAGACATCAAATTTCAATTCAATTTATACTGGGAAGTCATTAAACACTGTTAGTTTCCCATGTTCTTGGGTTCATTTCGATTACTGCTCTCTGCACTTGTTGTGCAATGTGCAGTCAATGACAAGTCTGAGCTTTTTCTCTAACAGTCGACTAATCTGTTTGTACACTAGCACATTGTTTCAGCGATTAGTTTTCAGAAAAATTTCAATCTAGTTTTCTCTCCAATCTGTGGCATATATCAGCATCCTCACCACTGGTGCCTTTGGTCAGCTAAAGACAAGTGTCTTCAACCATTAGAAAGGGAGGGAGTCTTTTTCCCAGTGATGAAATTTATGTTTGAAATTGGGAAAGGAACTAAAAGTGTTGCCTCCACCCCCCTCCTTGTCACATGTCCCTTTCACAGCATAGAAAAGTTCCTGGATTAGTGGAGAATTAATACAAAGGAGAGACGCCACTTCAGCTTCGGTCGGTAACAAGGGAATCGAGAGAGCAACGGGACGACGTCGCACGCGAGCCGCTGTTACTGCAACATACCAGTGTCCAGAAGAAGACGAGTCCCCAAAAAGAGACGCGCAGCAGCACGGACTTAGACTACATCCTCACGGAAGAGAAAGAGGTGCCTCTGCTTGAAAGCGCTCCTGACTGAAGCATGGAGGAAAAGCAGTTTTCAGGGATTCTGGTGAGTTGAAGTTTTTGTTTATTGTATTTCTATTTAGTCTTTCCCCCTCCCTCCCATACTCATCTCCTCACACACCCCGTCATAGACTGAGGGGAGTAGGACGCCACACAAGTGTCTGGTGGGAAGACTAGAGGAGTCTTGTTTAGGACTGGTAAAATAACTTGTGGAGGCTTCTCTTCTTTAAGGGTGGCAAATCACACTTGAGCTACAGTATTGTTTTGTCAATGATGAGGAATAGCAGTGTGCAGCTGTTGCCCAGCAATTGAACATTAGTTGACCTTATGCTGCTGATCATGTATCCCTTTGTTACTTGGTCACTGGTCTAGCCCTATAGACCAAGGATCAGCTAACTGGATGACAACTGGAAAGACCTATAGTCTACCTAACAAAATGTAGGCTAATGAAATATAAACATGTCTACTGTTTTTGTTGCTTTGTTCAATATACTGTCAAGGCCAGTAGTGAAGTAAAGTTTGTGTTATTTCCCAAGTTTTCTGTTAATTCCTCTCTGTAGCCCTATTGCCACTTAAAATTTGTAGTCCACACTGAAATGTCAGTAAACACTACAATTTCTGGGGGGTACTTAATTTTCCCTGAAATATAGTTTTTCTAATGTAATGTTTTTGGGTTATAGTGCCACATTTATAATGTTTGTGGGAGATAATCCAATGTTTACTTTAAAGACTATAAATTACATTCGGTTAAAATATAGAATTATTTTAGTAAAGGAAAAATAAATCCTGTTTCATACCAAAAATAAAATGTTATTGCATATCAACCAAATATCTGGTTAGTGACTTGAAATGTCCTTTAGATAATATACAGTATGTACTTGGGTTACAGTAATTAAATACCACTTTCATTTGAATGAAATGTTTTTTTGTGTGTGAAGAATTATCCTTTTGGTTTAGCCTATCATTTGAAGACATAGAATAGGCCTATTTATCAAGTCGACAAGGTGTTACCTGTACTTGATCAATGAGATTTTCCAAGATTCTTGCTTGAATTCAGCCAAACATTCCTAAGTGTCCTGTCTATTGTTTTATGTATTTTGTATGTGTTTAATGTTTGTATAACTTGTATGAAATTGGTTTTTGACTATCCCTAATATTTCATTCCATGCCTTTATCCCTTTCGATTTTGACTACTGAGAACACTGGGGAACACTGGGGATAGTGGCTAGCAGCCACCCCTGGCCACAGTATTAGTACTGAAGTTACTGGACCTTGGGTGGCTTTACCCAACCGGACCCATGTGTCTGTCAAGCAGGTATACTGCAGGCTGATTGTTTGACTTGGCCGAGGTGGCTTTCGCAGCAGCCACTTCTGTAATTGTCTGGACAGTGTGTCCCTGGCTGAGGGCCACAGAGAAACTCTCCACTGAACTCAAATACAGCTTACTCACCACTTTAAAACTGCCTTAACTGTAATACATTACACATCTTGCTAGGTTAAATGAAATGATTAATTCATTTAATTGTAGAGGTTATGATGTAATTTTCCAGGAAACTAGCGTAACTTGATAAATCATACACAAAATACATATTTTGAATAAATGTACAGGCTCTTGCAGGTTGTTCCAAGGTTATACAGTTGAAAGACAATTTGATATAGAGTTAGCTTATAGAATAAGCAAATAAAGATCGCAAGTAGTCACAGAAATTATTTGTATTGTATTTCATAAGTGAGTCCTACTAGTCCTAGTCATCAAACCACTCTGTAAATATTTTTAGGCCAAGACGTCAATAACAACATCACATGTTCTTCTCAACAACATTTTCAAATTTCACACTGCTGTTAGTAAAACAGAGAAATGGACAGAGAGAGGTAGTAAAACCTCTCTTATCTGGACAGGAAAAAAACATACGAGTAAGGTCAAACCTTGAGGTTTAAACGTGAAGTCAAAAGTAGAAAGAGCCAAAATCCCTCAACAAAAAAAATCCCTCCAAAAATCCCTCCCCTCTTGTGATTGGTTCCCCCCTGCTCCGGTCCCCATTGCTGAGTCTGTTGTCTTCCACTGAGAGACAGGGATGCTAATCATTTCACAGGACCGAGCCCTTCTCCCGCCATCAATAACTGCCACGGCTCCCCTACATACAGTGTATTATATTACATACAGTAGAATTGCCTCCATCTTTAGATTTTATGACATGATGTATTACTGATTTATAATGTTTTGTTCTTATACATAACCTACAGTAATTGACGTTTTAGTAGTTGTATACTTATTTTCACTTACTGCTAAAATTGCTCTTTCTAGTTTTCTATCTATTTGAGAGCGTACTTGCCATGGACATGCTGCTTATTCTGCTTGGGATTGTGCATTAGAAACCCAAGTCTGACTCTTTCCAACCTTTCTAAGAGAGGCATTATCTTCTGAATTGCTCTCCTGCATCTTTTATAGCGTATGGACTCACTTTCCCTGAATTGGCAGCCGGATGGGGTTTTGGTGCACCGTTTTACGAGACAGCTAGCTGTCTTATGCATTGAGAGAGGATATGTTGGGGAAGGGACACGCATCACGTGTCGTTGTGCCTCTTCTGTAATCGTCTAAGACAGTGTTTGCCCTCTCCAGTCCTCCAGTACCCCCAACAGTATACATTCTTGTTGTAGCACCAGACGAGCACACCTGATTCAACTTGTCAACTAATCATCAAGCCTTCAATTAGTTGAATCAGGTGAGTTTGTCAGGGGCTACAACAGAAATGTGTGCTGTTGGGGGTCCTGGAGGACTGGAGTTAGGAAACACTTCTCTAAGAAAGCGAAGAGAAAGAATGCATGTGAAACAGACATTGAAAACATATTTGTGCCCGGTAATGACGGGGGTATTTCTGCTTGGCCTGTCAGAGACGAAAGACTAAAGATCAGTAGCAGAGCGACTGTTAACGGTGGTGACTTCTTGCACCCCCCTCCCCTGGGTACTAGGGTAGTGCTGCAGTGAGTTGCATTTCCCATGGGCTGCCTGCTAATGTGGGCTTCTTTGAAGGGTCCCGCAGGACAGGAGCCATTTCTGCCATGTTAAGAACCATTCTGCCATGAAATGGTTTACAGTAGGTTAGCTGCAGACTAAGAGATACAAAAATGTCTGTTCCTTAGCAATGAAAAAGGGAAAAAAATAAGTATATTGCGAATATTGATGTAGTTTGTCTTTTATGTTTCTTACTTGTTAACATTCTCACCTTGGAAAACTGGCAAGACATTTAGTGTAGTATTGAGGTGTTGAGGATCTAAACGACTTGTATGTTGTACATAATTGCCTTGCCATGTGAAGTTTGTGTAAAGACAACGGGTGGCAAGCATAAGTTCGTCTGTCCGTCAAGTCTTCAGTCTGCTTAAAGCTTTTCCTTCCCTTCTTATGTAAGGAGGACCATATTGAGCCGTCAGTCATACACTTGAATTAGCTTGAGTGTTCACATCTTTGTAACTGTGCAACTGTGCTGCCTTCAGGGGCATGGGAACAGATGTGACGGAGCAAAGGGGAAGTCAAAACATGATTTCTGTTTGTTTGAGCCTCTGACTGTACAGTGCAGTGCACCAAGAAGCAGAGCCAGGGAAAATGCAGCCACTGTGGCGAAGGTACAATGGGGGGACAAGGGCCACCAAATGCCAAACACGTCCACTGCTGCGCTTCCTTTAAAAGGTTTCCCCAACCAAAGGGCCCATTGAGTTTCGGCCTTTAGATTTCATTTGAAGAAACCACTCAGGCTGAAAATGTAGTTTTTTCCTACTTTTCTTCCTCTCTCTTCTGTTTAATGGCAGCCCCCTCCAAATAAAGGATAAACAAAGTTAAAAGAAAAAGGGAGAGACCCACTTTCGCTGGCTACTGTGTGAAATTATGGACAGCAGTTGAGCATTGTGTTCCCTCGAGGCCTCTTAAATCTTCTCATCTCTTTTATTATTATTATTTTCAACGGTCCAATTGAGGTCCTTCAAAAGGCTTTTCACCCCATATTTAGGTAATTTGTTGCGCTTGAACTCCACCTGCTCTGCCCCTTGTCTCGTGAATGGGAGATATAGGCATGGGACGAAGGCGGGTCTGCTGTTCTCAGGGCTCCCTCACAGGAACACCGCCTTCATATTATGTATCACTTTGATTCCGTCCATGTCCAAGGCCCCCTGAAAGCATCTCCAAACGTTTTCTCTTTCTTGCTCACATTCCATTGCACTAGATTTGCAGCGGCAATATGTGCATACACATGTAGCCTAATATATTAATTATTTCTCCAAAAAGGTATTGTTTTGAAGTAATTTACTAATACAACTAATTATTCTGTTGAGTTGTTATCATGACTTGACAAAGAAAAGTCTTCCTTTTTAGCACATAGCAAAACATTTAATTTTGAAATGATTAGAATTAAGCTTTTTTGTCTCCTTTTAAATTTTTCACATGTTCACTAACCTACATTATCTCCCTTACACATGTCCGTTACTAGAAATCTGGCATCATTTCAAATACTAGATAAAATCCTACAACCACCCTGGACCAGTTCTGTTTACCTAGCTAGATAAAGGGCCTTCATTCACCCTAGCATGTATGCAAACAAATGTCAATTCTACTTTTGAGCCCGTGTGAATATATATATATTTTTTAATGTAGCCTAACTCTTGAAAAAGCACCTGTACTAACCTTGTGGTAGCTATTTCGGACAAAAATTATATTTGGAGTTAGTTTTTTCCCTATAAAGCCCTCTTCATTTTAATCACTTCTCAAAAAAGTCAGGTCGACAACAATTTCTGCTGCTGCTCTTCTAATTTGCTCATTGGTTAATCCACGTGAGGTGAACTAAAGTCACATGTACCTCACTTTCATCCCCAGCAATGGTCCCATATGTTTGTCAAAATGTGTATGTTGTGTGCTTTATCTGGCCCGATTTGTTCCCCAGCTACTCCACTGAGCCCCATTCTCCCTGGAGGCAATCTGAGCTACACGCTATTTATAAAGAATTAACAGCTGGGGCCCTTCCAGCTAAATTACGGAGGGGAGATATTATCATGAAAACTTCATGTTAACCCAAGCGTTAGAGATTGCTCTCCTGTGTCCCTGAAAGCTGCCAGGCTAAGCAGAACTCGCTCTTCTAACTGGAAGAAATGCTTAGGACGTTGTTTTCCGACCGTAGCTTAATGAATTTGTCCTTTTGTTGTCCTGACAAAGACTGTCAGATGCGCCAAAAAAAAGGGACGTTTCTGACCTCTCTGCTTTCTGTCCTCCACGTTACCTAGTCTGTCCGGCGAGAGAGATTCCCCAGAGCTATTTTCAGTCACTTTTCTGTTTTTCAGTCTGAACTGTTGAGAAAATGTAGGGTTATCCTAATTTTCCTTGTACCAAGCCTTCACGCACCCCATCACTTAGGTGAAACTAATCAGAGGTGATGAGCTATTAAGTAAATTGCAATAATGGACAGAAATCTAAATGCAGGTGGATTTAATAGGACCAAACATCATTACCATGTCCACGGGAGAGCTGAATATCTCTGAGCACTGCACTGGGTACTAGATGTATCACTGAAGAAGACTAGACCGAGAGATCCATCATACCAATCTACTGAGAGGTCTCTATGATAATATTGGGAATGATTACTAAAAGCTTCCCTGTGACCCTGTCTACACCTGTATTAAAATGTGTAGTGTATCAGATTCTGTACAGTGAGATCAGATAACACTCAATAGTTATTTTGATCCCAATAGTTAGACTATTGTTACCTTTGGGCAAAAAACAAATCACTATTGCTAAAACAGTTAAAATGAGGAGAATGGTAAGAATGATTCCTACATTTTGAGCAAGGGCAGCTCAGTGTTTCCCCTATATTCATTGCCGGCATGCCAAAAAATATGATTATGGGGAGGGGAAATAATTTTTGGGATGGTAAAACGTTTTCAGTGTAAACTTAAACGACTAAAGCCAGATATAAAATATGTAGAAAAGATAATGGTTCTATATATTTTTAAATAAGATAATCTTTGAGAACTAACAATTACTATCTAAATCACTACCCAAATGTCATTGCATGGGGCCCCTATTGATTTTCTTATCATGTTTGAGTCATAAGCCATGGCAAAATGTGTAGAGTTGCAGGAAATTAGCTTTAAAATTGCAATTTCTTCTCATCCCCATGACAACATGTGTACAATTGCATCAAACTATCTTTAAAACTGTACCATTTTCTCTCCGCCCCATGCCAAAATATGTAGAATTGCAGGAAATGTTGTCTCTGCGCCAAGAGGAGGGCCTTTAAAATGTAGGATCGGAGACCGCACCATTGGCCATGGCCACTACGACGCACCCCAGTTGTGTATGTTTCACTCAAAACTGAATGAGATTGCTCACAAATTGATTTTCTATGTGTGTGCTTTCCTATTATTTCAAATCAATCAGCAACAAGCTTTGTGTGTCAAGCGGTGGGGTAACAGTCATGTTGGTTTGCGCTTGCTTTTGCAATATTTGTGTGTGCGTGTCTGCGTCAGTATCTCTAGTCTGCAAACCAACTGAGTGAGAATACGATCCGGAAACCGCACATCAATAGGGCAGTAAGTTGCGAAAGTGACATGTTTGGTCAGCAGTAGTAATTTAGCCCACACTGAAGTCCCTTGTTTGGCTTGTCAATAGAGGCAGCGTGCTTTGAATAGGAATGAGTCCCAAAGGCGGCTCATTTCAAACCGTCCTGGAACCATTCTGTGTCACTTCAGTGATTTGTTTTGTTTGAATAAGATTGAGATGTTGTTGTGTAATAATAGAGGGATTTTCTATCTTATACCTGATATAACGCTAGCCATACCCTTCCAATAAGTATTTAAAAAATGCTTGCAGATGTGATGGGCTAGACGAGAACTCAGATGTTCTCAGCAAATGAAATTGGCATGTGGTGAGATCTACTCTCTGATAGGAGCGTAGTAGGAAATAAAGACTGCAAGTTAAGAATTGAAATGGAACACCCAGTGTTAATCCACACACTGCCCGCCCCCCCTCTGTCACTCTCTCTCTCTCCCGCACGCTCTGCCTCTATTAGGACTGTGGCCTAACCCTGCTCTCTATAGCAACTGGGCTTTTCTCAGGCTGCCGGGCTGCCTCATTGATGGGCTGTGCACAGCCAGACGATCCTTCCTAAATTCTTGCATGCCTTAGTCGGAAGTTGTCCCGTCCCAATGGCCCCCCTCACCCTGCCCCCTCGCCACTACCATATTCAGTATCATTAGTATGAGGAGTGTAGTGATGATGATGATGGTGAGTTCTCATGGAGGTCCCGGTCTCCCTGTCTCATTTGGGGGTTAGGGTTAGCCTATGTATTCTTAGCAGCAGGGTTGTGTGTGATGGGCAGCGTATGACCCGGGTATGACTGACGCCCAGTAGGGAGGTGCCATGAAAGGTTTAGTTTTACCTGTTAACCCCAATCCTCTGTGGAGTCAGAAGGTTGAACTATGCTGGAACAGTCAACATTTACTTTTCCTCTGCAAACAAAATTAGTAATGAATACAAAAATCCAACACCATATAGTTGACTAGTTTATCTATTGATCTAGTCGGCTTGTTGTTGTGTGTTCTATACTAAATAAATATTCCTCTCGAGGCGCGTTCAGGTTATGAGTGCCATTGGGAGCGAAACATGCATTCTAACAAGCAGTCAGTCAATGCACAACAAGTCTTGCAATCGCTGGGAAAACAGCAGTTTTGATGGACTTTGTTAAAAAGAAGAGTATCCCAGGGGAATTGTGACAGGAAGTGGTTTCTGTGAGAAGTACAGGCAGTGTTACCCTGGATGGCAGTTTACCCCAAACTACCCTTACAGGTCGGCCTACATTATATTAACTGTGCTTAAGCAAGTTTTTGGGACATACAATTCATCAATAGGATGCTAACTAATTAAAAGATCACCCTAGCCCACTAGGGTAAGTGCAGATAGGCTACCCCTTGTTTGAGACTTTATTTATTTATAGCCACTATGCTGCATCAGTTGGGCTACAGGTGATAATGCTTATTGCTGATAGCATACCTGATAATATGGACCATGCATAGGTTGTAAAGCGCATTCGGAAAGTATTCAGACCCCTTGACTTTTTTCACATTTTGTTACGTTACAGCCTTATTCTAAAATGGATTAAATAGAAAATTTTCCTCATCAATCTACACACAATACTCCATAATGACAAAGCGAAAACAGAAATATCTTATTTACGTAAGTATTCAGACTCTTTGCTATGAGACTCGAAATTGTTTCCATTGATCATCCTTGAGATGTCTCTACAACTTGATTGGAGTCCACCTGTGGTAAATTCAATTGATTGGACATGACTTGGAAAGGCATACACCTGTCAATATAAGGTTGACCAAGCCATGAGTTTGAAGGAATTGTGTCGAGGCACAGATCTGGGATGCTGCAGAAAATGTCTGCAGCATTGAAGGTCCCCAAGAACGCAGTGGACTCTTAAATGGAAGAAGTTTGGAACCACCAAGACTCTTCCTAGAGCTTGAACCATTGCGGGAGAAGGGTCTTGGTCAGTGAAGGGACCAAGAACCTGATGGTCACTCTGACAGAGCTCCAGAGATCCTCTGTGGAGATATGAGAACCTTCCAGAAGGACAGTCATCTCTGCAGCACTCCACCAATCAGGCCTTTATGGTAGAGTTGCAAGACGGAAGCAACTTCTTAGTAAAAGGCACATGATAGCCCGCTTGGAATTTGCCAAAAGGCACCTAAAGGACTCTCAGACCATGAGAAACAAGATTCTCCAGTCTGATGAAACCAAGTTTGAACTCTTTGGCCAGATTGCCAAGCGTCACGTCTGGAGGAAACCTGGCTCCATCTCTACGGTGAAGCATGGTGGTGGCAGCATCATGCTGTGGAGACGTTTTTCAGCGGCAGGGACTGATAGTTTAGTCAGGATCGAGGGATAGATGGAACAAAGTACAGATGAAAACCTGTTCCAGGCGCTTAGGACCTCAGACTGGGACAAAGGTTCACCTTCCAACAGGACAACGACCCTAAGCACACAGCCAATACAATGCAGGAGTGGCTTCGGGACAAGTCTTTGAATGTCCGTGAGTGGCCTAGCCAGAGCCCGGACTTGAACCCGATCAAACATCTCTGGAGAGACCTGAAAATAACTACAGCTACGCTCCCCATCCAACCTGACAGAGCTTGAGAGGATCCGCAGAGAACAATGGGGGAAACTCCTCAAATAGAGTTGTGTCAAGCTTGTAACGTCATACCCAAGAAGACTTGAGGCTGTAATCGCTGCCAAAGGTGCATCAACAAAGCACTGAGTAAAGGGTCTGAATAATTACTTCCACTCCACCATAAAGGCCTGATTGGTGGAGTGCTGCAGAGATGGTTGTCCTTCTGGAAGGTTCTCATATATCCACAGAAGAACTCTGGAGCTCTGCCAGAGTGACCATTGGGTTCTTGGTCACCTCCCTGACCAAGGCCCTTATCTCCTGATTGCTCAGTTTGGCCAGAAATAATATTTCTGTTATTTATTTTTAATACGTTTGCAAAAATGTCTAAAAACCTGTTTTTGGTTTGTCATTATGGGCTATTGTGTGTAGATTGATGAGGAAAAAAACAATTAAATTAATTTTAGAGTAAGGTTGTAATGTAACATAATGTGGAAAAAGGGAAGGAGTCTGAATACTTTGCGTAAGCATGGTCCAATATGTTAAAATAATTTCAACAAATAACTTTACCAATATGGTGTCAGCATTGTTTTATTTCAATTCATTTTTTCCACTCACTGCTACACATTTTTCTAGAGGAAACACTGGCCCATGCCATTACAATGAGAAATCATTATGTGTGAATGTTAGTTTCAAATTTTCAATTTACATTCCTGCAGTAAAAGATTTGAACAGATCCGGGCAATTACAGAGCATGGCATCTGTGGTGTCTAATTGGAGCTAAATAGCAGACATAAAAGGACAATTAGGAAAACAAGTTCCCCAACATGTCAACTGGCTTTTATAGTAAGTAATCTTGTCTCTTTTCCGTTCAACTATTGATAAGCGGCAGGAAAAATAGTGCATCGCAAAATCCTCATTACTTCTGACCTATTCTGGGTCTGACTAATAGGAGTTGGCTGTGTCCCCTGTAGAGTTTTTAATGACCTACAGTGTCAAACTCCCCCACCGCCACGCTCGTGGCTGCCTGGGCCTCATATGGAAGCCCAGAGGAGCTCTACATGTGTGTAATTTATTCCACTATCCCACACACACACACCACACACTCGCTTGTCTGCAGACCTTTACTACTAAAGAGCATGCAGAAAGTGTGCTGTCGCCTAGCTCAGGGTTTCCCAAACTCTGTCCTGGGGCCCCCACTGGGTGCACTTTTTGTATTTTTCTGTAGCACTACACAGTTGGTTCAAATACTTATTACTTATTTATGCTTTATTACTAGCCTAACTTGCCCCTTTATGTTGTTCAATTCAAAAGCAATGTATCTGCTAATCTAATTTTAAATGTTGTAAATTACATTTGGCTAATAGTAGCGTAATTGTTGGAATATTAGTTTTTCTCTTTAAAAAAGCTATATAGCACAACTACTTTATTATATGAGCCAACTTTGTTTACTTCCCTTTTTAAACTGATGTGTGTACATCATCATTTCCTCCAATGAGGGTATGGCAATTTGCCTTTATGCAACCTCGTAATGTAATGCAAAGTCATGTTCCAACGCTGATAGAGAAAGCAGTACCTTCTGTCTTGGCTAGCCAAATGGCCAGCCAAATAACAGCGGTCACCGTAATAACTGTTCAAATAGCAAAAAAATGGGGGGGGCATATTTTCTCTTCAGCTACACTCCTGACTGCATGTCCTGCCATAGAAATAGAAAGAATAGATTGGCATCCCCATTCAAGTCAATGATGACATAATGGGTGGACTGGCATGCATTGCAAGTGTAACTATAGGAGCAAAGCAGGAAGTAAAATATGTGCTAAAATATGTGCAGAGTTGATTCAACTCAACTGACATATATAAACATATCCAATGCATGAGCCACATCAGTTATCATCATTTGAATGAACATTCTACATTACCATGGAAATTATTGCATCACAATACCAGGCAGCCATAGATGTGGTAAAGGACTCAATAGAACGTAGACATTCTATTACCAGATTGGCGCACATTCAACAAATCTGATTTACCAAAGTGGATATTTGTCAAATCCATCAAGATTTATGTATTATAACAGGCACACAATCTGGTCACTTACGTCCGATTTGAATATATTTGTGACTGCTAAATGTTAACTCCTGTTCGTATAAGCTGGTTGGCATAGCTAGTATACAGAAATCGGTAGTGGTAGTCTAATTCATTTTAAAATGTAATCCAGTTGATTGGTAACGATTACATGAACATGTGTTGGGGTTGACATCCATAAAAGCATTATACTCCGATTCTTACCTCAACATAGTGTCAAATACATATAAACAATAGCCTAAATGTAGGCTAATTTTCCTGGGGGGCAAAAAGGAGACTCAATATATTTTCCCCATGGCCCTTTCCCCCACGTATTTCCATGGCAATTACTTTGTTTTGGTTGAGTTCGATTTACCTATTTATCTATTGCAAGTGTACCCATGAGTTTACCAGTCAAATTGGCAGGGTTAGTTATTTTATTTTCATGACTTCTTCATCCATAACCGTCGGGTACACGGTCATACGATAATTGTGCCAGCCCTACTCATGGAGTCTGTCCACTGAAGCGGTCTATCCACTATCAAACATCCATTAGGATCCATGCCAGGTGTCTGTCAACTTTTGACACCACTAACAGGATACTCTTTGGAGGACTTGGCCAAAAGCAGAGTTTTGAAAGGCCTCCTTTGTAACACATTTTGGCATTTTGTTGAACCCTTCCTTACATTGTGATGCAATTCTAGTTCTCTCACTTAATGCTGTCTTTGTCACGTATCGGTTGGCCATACATTGTCAAGAGCACAAATAATATGGTATCTTTGGACCTCTGAATAAAGAGGAAGAGCATGAATTAAAAATGGGTGGGGGGGACCCTGCAAGCATGTTGTAGGCAGTGAGAGAGGTATGTGCCCCTGTGCCTTTTGCACTACATACAGGAAGGAATTGGCAATGTCAAGGGACAAGGATTTGAGAGTCAAGTGTTCATGAATGAGAGTGTTGGTGGTCTGGGTGCAGCTGCCTTGAAAACAAGTGGAAGAAATGGAGAGACAGCAAGGGTAGTGAGTCCAGTGGAAGCACACGGCTCCTCACTTTTTCTTTAATCTCTTGAGGAAGGTTTGGCAGGAGCCCTGACTCCAGGCAGCTAAACCAGCAGCTCCCCTCGCTCTGTATGCAGCCAAGGTGCTGGAATGACAACAACCCATTCATTGTGGAGGTAGAGGCAAAAGCTGTGGATCTCTCCTGTCTTTTTGGGAATGGGAGGGGGGCATTTTCCTGAAATCCTGAAGTAGAACAGAAAGGGGACACAGAGAGGGAGGGCAATAAAAGCGAGAGAGGGGGAGGAAGGGAGGGTGAGTGAGAGTGTGGAGGGAGAGAGAGCGCTACCATGCCGAATGATTGAGAGAGGCGGAGAGGAAACAGAACTCCATCAGATGAAATGAGGTGAAAATAATTCAGGCATTAATCAACCCAGGGCAAAAAGAGGCTGTTCTTCCCCCCCCCTCCCCTCTTTCTGCGGAACCGAAAGGAAAGGTGTGAATGAAGAACTCAGGAGTGGAAACGAGAGAACCACTGGGCACTATCAAACCATGTCAGACTCCAACAGCAATGCAGCCTGTACAGCTGACCAGGTCAGTTTCTTTTTACTAATTATTTTTATCTTGTGACCTATTTGATACACAGATGTATGTGATACCAATGATCTCGAGCAAAATGTTGTAATTTTGTCGACTCGTGGAGAAAACCTTAGACAGTTAACTGTTTTTTAAAAAATGGATTGGATTTTTTAGATTAGACGGAGAGAGTGAGTTTATCCAAACTATCAAAGCAGCAATTGTGTGGAGCTGCCCGGACGACGGTACAAGGTCCTGAAAGAATTGAATGAATCAAGAAGACCTATTGTCTGGACCGCCTTATTTTTCGGCGATCATTCAGGGGGTCTGTGACGACTCAATAGCCCCCATACCACGTGAGAAGGGGGATACAGCTCTTTAAAAACCAGACCACGTGTGGCTGGACTGAAAAGTTTTTATAACTAATTGCAGTGGGAAGTTCTGGTGGTGCTGGCTGAGGGGTGTGTGATAAAGTTTCTAAGGAAGTGGGCAGGCTAACTGTGAAAGAGTGACAGAGTGGGAAAGGGAAAAGTGTTCTAAAAGGGGGGATTGGCTCATATTTATGTTTTTTCTCTCTTCCTTTGCCACTCTCTTTAGTGGCCAAGGGACTTGTCAGTTAAACAATTCCACCAAAAGATTTGTTTAAAATAAAATATATACATATCCGTTATGGCACTTTGTTCTTTGCCGATTTATGTGGAGCGCCAAGTCTTGTCACATCTTTTGGTTGGCCGCTGTGAAGACTGAGCAAGCCTCCTAGAGATCAGTAGCAAACACAAAGAAACGGGCCGCTGAGATCATTGCACATACTTTTAAAGAAACTTTTCTATGAAGATAAAAAAATGGCGTTGCTCGCGGTAGGTAAAGCTTTAATTTAGCCCTATTTTTTCAGAGATATATATTTTGTTTGTACGTGTGTATGACCCTGTTTTGGTGTGTGTGTGTGTGTGAAGATAATGTAATGCAAATTTGTCAAAGCCATGCATCTAAATGAATGTACCGTGCTCCTAGAAGTGTAGGGACACTTAAAGGGTTGACAAGGAGTCATCTAGATTTCTCATCTGTAGAACAATTCTTCATTTACAATGGAAAGAAAAATGTTGCTTGTTGCACCACAAAGTTGTCAAGCCAATATTCATTGATATAACTCTCTTAAAAGGCTCATGGCCTGTTAGGTATAACGCTTATCTATTTGGTCTAATTTTAGGCTTGGCTGTTCTCAATGTATCTTTTTTTGTTCTGCTTGCTGATACTGAACATCCTATCCATTTTTCTAGTGTGTCCACAAACAGTCCATTTAGAACGTTGAGTTCCCTATGCCCTGTTTGCAGACTGTTCTTATCGTTCACTTTCATTGAGCGCCTCGCCTCCCGTCGCCCCCTTATTAGGATGGATACAGATTTGAGTGAAAGCTTTCTTATCTATGTAGGGCGAAACAGCCTCTATTTACACAGATGAAGGGATGGCCCTTGGTGCATGTGACAAAGGATGCAATCAATGTTTGTGCAGTTATTTCCTTGAATGATGCAATGTCCCTCTGATTCAGTCCTGGTATGTGACATGCTCTAGAATCTATTTGATATTGTGTTCTTCAGAAGGTTCAGGTTTCAGATAGCATTAACATCAGAGTCTACCTGGTGATGTATTTCTGCTGGAAAATGTATGTGTCACATTGCTATAGACATATTCCTAAAAGTGTATATAGACCACATACTGTTTGATTGGTGAATTGCCTACAAAGCCGTTGGCGATTGGTGACATTTTATGTTGAAGTTATACTGAGAAGTCTCATTGAATAAGTTACAGTAGTTGTTAGAGGTGAACTACTGCTGGCCTGTGTCGACTGGTTTATCTGACAGGATGATGGGTCACAGAGAGAGCTCTAGGATCAGGTGCACCTGACACGGCAGACCCTTCAGACCGACAGACAGAGCCTTGTCGCTTTGTATAGGACAGCTACCTACCTACCTACCGCACAGCCACGCTCCCCTGACTGACTATCATGTGTCATAAGTGACTCTCTCTGTACCAAAGGGGATGTGACTTTTTCTATTGCTATACTTTTATGGTATAGGCTACTGCTGTCCTCTGTATCTCAGTTGGTAGATAATGGCTCTTGCAACGCTTGGATAGTGGGTTTGATTCCTGGGACTACCCATAGGTAAAAGGTTTATGCACGCATGACTGTAAATCACTTTGGATTAAACCATCTGCTAAATAGCATATATTATTATAAAACCATTTTTTCAGCGGATATCCCATTTCCTTATTCATAAAGGAGCCGGTCTAGCCTACATGAATTCTCTGCAATAGTTTGACCCCGCTGTTAGGAATACAATTGTCTAAGGTCATCTGTGATTATAAAGCATGCTTGAGTGATAATTGAAGTAATAAGAATTTCAGAAGGATGTGGTAATTGTGTGTCAGACTAATTGACTTAGTTTGACAGCCTTTCACAATGAGGAAAAATGTAATGGCACTCTTAACTTCATCCCTTGGTTTCATAAAGACAGTTTGGTGTCATTTTATGGTGATATTGCTTGAAATCTGCTTGAAATTGTTGCCGGGTCCGGAGTCATGACAGATTGTAGTTTGGGCATAGGCTCAACTTGCAAGATTTATACATTGATTTTGATGTAAACATTTGCCCTCAAATTTAATCCTTATGTATTTGTCTATCTTTTTTCTTTACTGAATTGTAGTGGGCTGATTTTGTGCCTTGAAGTAAGTGCCTAGATATCACGACACAGAAGTCTCTTTAAATTGTCCGAACCGTTTTTGATTGGACAAGAACATATTGCAGTTGAAAACATAGCTTGAAATGATTGACCCAAATGATTTCACTATACATAAACAGATTTGCTAGATCATGAAAGGCAGTGCCAGAAAGCTAATGAGAGCTGCAGAGTTAAAAAGCAGATATTTTTTTCCATTGGAGGCTTTAGAGCAGATTACTGTTGTTCCTAAATCTGGGTATGGCTCTGTTATGTTATTGTACTGCATATTTAACTTCAATACCCTGCAGAGCAGTTTGGCTGCAATGTTAGACTAATTCTGTAACACTGTAATAAGATGCTTAACTCCTGTAAAAAAAATATCCCTCCTCATTCAAATATGTTCTTTCACCAATTGCTTCTTATTCTAGAGGATAAATGAATGAATTAAGAGGATTCTCTGAAACGATGGGATTGATTTAAAATACCAAATCAAATCAAATCAAATCAAATTTTATTAGTCACATACACATGGTTAGCAGATGTTAATGCGAGTGTAGCGAAATGCTTGTGCTTCTAGTTCCGACAATGCAGTAATAACCAACAAGTAATCTAACCTAACATTTCCACAACTACTACCTTATACACACACACAAGTGTAAAGGGATAAAGAATATGTACATAAAGATATATGAATGAGTGGTGGTACAGAACGGCATGGCAAGATGCAGTAGATGGTATAGAGTACGGTATATACATATGAGATGAGTACTGTAGGGTATGTAAACATAAAGTGGCATAGTTTAAAGTGGCTAGTGGTACATGTATTACATAAGATGGCAAGATGCAGTAGATGATATAGAGTACAGTATATACATATGAGATGGGTAATGTAGGGTATGTAAACATTATATTAAGTGGCATTGTTTAAAGTGGCTAGTGGTACATTTTTACATAATTTCCATCAATTCCCATTTTTAAAGTGGCTGGAGTTGAGTCAGTATGTTGGCAGCGGCCGCTAAATGTTAGTGGTGGCTGTTTAACAGTCTGATGGCCTTGAGATAGAAGCTGTTTTTCAGTCTCTCGGTCCCTGCTTTGATGCACCTGTACTGACCTCGCCTTCTGGATGATAGCGGGGTGAACAGGCAGTGGCTTGGGTGGTTGTTGTCCTTGATGATCTTTATGGCCTTCCTGTGACATCGGGTGGTGTAGGTGTCCTGGAGGGCAGGTAGTTTGCCCCCGGTGGTGCGTTCTGCAGACCTCACTACCCTCTGGAGAGCCTTACGGTTGTGGGCGGAGCAGTTGCCGTACCAGGCGGTGATACAGCCCGACAGGATGCTCTCGATTGTGCATCTGTAGAAGTTTGTGAGTGCTTTTGGTGACAAGCCGAATTTCTTCAGCCTCTTGAGGTTGAAGAGGCGCTGCTGCGCCTTCTTCACAACGCTGTCTGTGTGGGTGGACCAATTCAATTTGTCCGTGATGTGTACACCGAGGAACTTAAAACTTTCCACCTTCCTGAAGTCCACAATCATCTCCTTTGTTTTGTTGACGTTGAGTGTGAGGTTATTTTCCTGACACCACACTCCGAGGGCCCTCACCTCCTCCCTGTAGGCCGTCTCGTCGTTGTTGGTAATCAAGCCTACCACTGTAGTGTCATCCGCAAACTTGATGATTGAGTTGGAGGCGTGCATGGCCACGCAGTCGTGGGTGAAAAGGGAGTACAGGAGAGGGCTCAGAACGCACCCTTGTGGGGCCCCAGTGTTGAGGATCAGCGGGGTGGAGATGTTGTTACCTACCCTCACCACCTGGGGGCGGCCCGTCAGGAAGTCCAGGACCCAGTTGCACAGGGCGGGGTCGAGACCCAGGGTCTCGAGCTTGATGACGAGTTTGGAGGGTACTATGGTGTTAAATGCTGAGCTGTAATCGATGAACAGCATTCTCACATGGGTATTCCTCTTGTCCAGATGGGTTAGGGCAGTGTGCAGTGTGGTTGCGATTGCGATTGCGTCGTCTGTGGACCTATTGGGTCGGTAAGCAAATTGGAGTGGGTCTAGGGTGTCCGGTAGGGTGGAGGTGATATGGTCCTTGACTAGTCTCTCAAAGCACTTCATGATGACGGAAGTGAGTGCTACGGGGCGGTAGTCGTTTAGCTCAGTTACCTTAGCTTTCTTGGGAACAGGAACAATGGTGGCCCTCTTGAAGCATGTGGGAACAGCAGACTGGGATAAGGATTGATTGAATATGTCCGTAAACACACCAGCCAGCTGGTCTGCGCATGCTCTGAGGACGCGGCTGGGAATGCCGTCTGGGCCTGCAGCCTTGCGAGGGTTAACACGTTTAAATGTTTTACTCACCTCGGCTGCAGTGAAGGAGAGCCCGCAGGTTTTGGTAGGGGGCCGTGTCAGTGGCACTGTATTGTCCTCAAAGCGGGCAAAAAAGTTGTTTAGCCTGTCTGGGAGCAAGACATCCTGGTCCGCGACGGGGCTGGTTTTCTTTTTGTAATCCGTGATTGACTGTAGACCCTGCCACATACCTCTTGTGTCTGAGCTGTTGAATTGCGACTCGATTTTGTCTCTGTACTGGGACTTAGCCTGTTTGATTGCCTTGCGGAGAGAATAGCTACACTGTTTGTATTCGGTCATGCTTCCGGTCACCTTGCCCTGGTTAAAAGCAGTGGTTCGTGCTTTCAGTTTCACGCGAATGCTGCCGTCAATCCACGGTTTCTGGTTTGGGAATGTTTTAATCGTTGCTGTGGGTACGACATCGTCAATGCACTTCCTAATGAACTCGCTCACCGAATCAGCATATTCGTCAATATTGTTGTTGGACGCAATGCGGAACATATTCCAATCCGCGTGATCGAAGCAGTCTTGAAGCGTGGATTCAGATTGGTCGGACCAGCGTTGAACAGACCTGAGCGCGGGAGCTTGTTGTTTTAGTTTCTGTTTGTAGGCTGGAATCAACAAAATGGAGTCGTGGTCAGCTTTTCCGAAAGGGGGGCGGGGGAGGGCCTTATATGCGTCGCGGAAATTAGTATAACAATGATCTAGGGTTTTCCCAGCCCTGGTAGCACAATCGATATGCTGATAGAATTTAGGGAGTTTTGTTTTTAGATTAGCCTTGTTAAAATCCCCAGCTACGATGAATGCAGCCTCAGGGTGTGTGGTTTCCAGTTTACAAAGAGTCAGATAAAGTTCGTTCAGGGCCATCGATGTGTCTGCTTGGGGGGGAATATATACGGCTGTGATTATGATTGAAGAGAATTCCCTTGGTAGATAATGCGGTCGACATTTGATTGTGAGGAGTTCTAGATCAGGTGAACAGAATGACTTGAGTTCCTGTGTGTTGTTATGATGATCACACCACGTCTCGTTAATCATAAGGCATACCCCCCCGCCCCTCTTCTTACCAGAAAGATGTTTGTTTCTGTCGGCGCGATGCATGAAGAAACCAGCTGGCTGCACCGACTCCGTTAGCGTCTCTTGAGTTAGCCATGTTTCCGTGAAGCAGAGCACGTTGCAATCCCTGATGTCTCTCTGGAATGCTACCCGTGCTCGGATTTCATCAACCTTATTGTCAAGAGACTGGACATTGGCGAGTAGTATGCTAGGGAGTGGAGCGCGATGTGCCCGTCTCCGAAGCCTGACCACGAGACCGCCTCGTTTGCCCCTTTTACGGCGTCGCACAGGGTCGCCGGCTGGGATCAGATCCATTGTATTGGGTGGAAGGCAAAACACTGGATCCGTTTCGGGAAAGTCACATTCCTGGTAGGAACGATGATGAGTTGACGTTAATCGTATATTCAGTAGTTCCTCCCGACTGTATGTAATGAAACCTAAGATTACCTGGGGTACCGATGTAAGAAATAACACATAAAAAAGCAAAATACTGCATATTTTCCAAGGAATGCGAAGCGAGGCGGCCATCTCTTTCCGGCGCCGGATAAACCAACAGTACTATTTAAGCAATGGGTGTTAAATTATCTAAATTAGTGTCTTTCGCTTTTGAAACACATCCGACTCCAATTGAACATTCATTTCCCCATTTTTCCCGGCCTATTTTCAGCCCTTCCAACTGGGTGCAGGTGGTGTTGAGAGGGCCAGTATATGGAGCGGAAGTCAGTGGTTGGAGTGTTTACACGCAGGGAGAGATCGAGGGCAGACAGCAGAGGGGCGAGTGCACAGACATATGTGTGCTCGGGGCCTCTGGCTCTCCCAGTGCTGTGGGCTCTGTCTCCAGCCATGTTGTGCTCCTGGACCCACAGCTGGCAGCGAGGAGAGGAGAGGCAGCTAGCCCCACACTGCAGTACAACACAGCCTGGCTGGCTGGGTGCAGCCTGGCCGTGCTGCAGACCATTGTTGGGTGTTCTATACTCTTCACTGATGTATAGAAACGATCTAATAATTCACTGCTATTGAGTTTCCTTCTATGTAAGAAATAGTAGGTTGGTTTTGGGCATTTTCAAACATAACATAACTTTTCTCAGTGTGGTCATCTACCTAGCATGACAACGATAAACAATATACAACAATATCAGTGATTGAGTACAGACATCTAGGCCTAGTTCTTAAGATGGTCATAACATTCCTGAACTACGAACTACACTGACCTGTCACATTCCACCAAGAATATAGATTATTGTAAACATTAAAAGTGCAATATGCAGAAATCACTCTGCCATTTCCTGGTTGATAAAATTCTAATAGTTTGCCTAATGTCTGTTTATGTGACAAAACATGCAATGTGGAGAATCATTGTACCATCTAAATTGCTGTGAAATATATTTTTAATAACCAAAAATCGTGTATATTCAGCTGTTTGAAGCTGGTGTACAAAACCTGAAATAAAAGACGCAAAAACTAAACTTAAGAGTGAGAAGCATAGAAATAGCACACAGAACAGATATACCGCTTTTTAGACTTACTTTCAATGAGAAGATCTATAACAAACATTTCTATGTGAATTTGGTCGGGTCATCCAGAAAGTTACATATTGCAGCTTTAACCACCCGTGAATCATCTTATTGGGTGTCAAACCCCATACACTACATGGCCAAAAGTACGTGGACACCCCTTCAAATGAATGAGTTCAGCGATTTCAGCCACACCCACTGCTCACAGGTGTATAAAATCAACCACACAGCCATGCAATCTCCATAGACAAACATTGGCAGTATAATGGCCCGTACTGAAGAGCTCAGTGACTTTCAACGTGGTACCGTCATAGGATGCTACCTTTCCAACAAGTCAGTTCGTCAAATTTCTGCCCTGCTAGAGCTGCCCTGGTCAAGTGTAAGTGCTGATATTGTGAAGTGGAAACGTCTATAAGCAACAACGGCTCAGCCACGAACCGGTAGGCCACACACGCTCACAGAACAGGACCACCGAGTGCTGAAGTGCGTAAAAACCATCTGTCCTTGGTTGCAACACTCACTACCGAGTTGCAAACTGCCTCTGGAAACAATGTCAGCACACTATACTGTTTGTCGGGAGATTCATGAAATGGTCGAGCAACTTTCCATGGCCGAGCAGCTGCACACAAGCCTAAGATCACCATGCGCAATGCCAAGCATCGGCTGGAGTGGTGTAAAGCTTGCCGTCATTGGACTCTGGAGCAGTGGAAACGCATTCTCTGGAGTGATGATTCACCCTTCACCATCTGGCAGTCCGATGGACGAATCTGGGTTTGGCAGATGCCAGGAAAACGCTACCTGCTCCAGTGCATAGTGCCAACTGTAAAGTTTGGTGGAGGAGGAATAATGGTCTGGGGCTGTTTTTCATGGTTCGGGTTAGGCCTCTTAGCTCCAGTAAAGGGAAATCTTAACACATACAATGACATTCTAGACGATTCTGTACTTTACTCAACTTTGTTCCAACAGTTTGGTGAAGGCCCTTTCTTATTTCAGCATGACAATGCCCCTGTGCACAGTGAGGTCCATACAGAAATGGTTTGTCAAGATTGGTGTGGAAGAACTTGACTGGTCTGCACAGAGCCCTGACCTCAACCCCATCTAACACCTTTGGCATGAATTGGAACGCCGACTGCGAGCCAGGCCTAATCGCCCAACATCAGTGCCCGACCTCACTAATGCTCTTGTGGCTGAATGGATGCAAGTCCCTGCAGCAATGTTCCAACACCTAGTGGAAAGCCTTCCCAGAAGAGTGGAGGCTGTTACAGCAGCAAAGGGGGGACCAACTCCATATTAATGCCCATGCTTATAGAATGAGATGTTCGACGAGCATACTCTAACAGTGAGGGACTCTTCCTATTTTTCTGTGGAATATAACAGACTTCGTTTGAAAAGGCCATATGGGACTCCTTTTGTCTCCACTGGATGTTGTGAAGTGGATTCAGTTACTAGTTGGGTGTCATTCCATTCTAAGCATTGATGTTTTGAGTGGTTGATTAGCCTGGATGTCAGTGAGTGCATTTCCTCTGGATGACTTGCTGGCAAGGGGTCTGTGCTAAAAGTGCTATGGCTGCCGACGACAGCTGCATGATGAAAGGGGATTTATCACTCTTTACTCTGTTTACCACAGAGGACCATCATCAAAACATAGGTCTTTCCGATTAGATGGTCCAGTGCTTATTCAAATCCCGTATTTGGTGCAGACATTAAAGAATAAGGTTTACTAGGTTCAAGAGAAGTGTGTCAGTGTGTTAAGTGTGTGAGAGCTAGGTGACTAGAAGGTTGGTTGTACGGCTCTATTTCCTCAGGCTCCAGACCTTTGAAGGAATTGGGTGCGTCCAAAATGGCACCCTATTCCCTATATAGTGCACTTCTTTTGACCAGTGCCCATAGGGAACAGGGTGCCATTTGGGACACAGAAATTGGCAGGTCAGGTTCAGTGTGAATGGCCTAGGAACTTGAAATAGAGTACCCTAGCATACAGTAGAGTCTCATGACTTCTCTACCACAGCTCAGTGTCTTGATCTACGGTGCAGTGTTGTTAATGACATGATAGGCCATGCCCTGGAGACAGGGAGCACGGCTTGGAAGAAGCAAATTAGTCCTCAGATTTAGGACTGTCACGAATGGAAGGAAAAAGCATGGAAAGAGAAGTCTCCATCTCCTCAAAACCTGCTTTTTGGGTTGAATGCTCATCTCTCTCAACCAAACATCTTAAAAACAGATTGTGCAACACATCTAGGATGTAGTTGGCTGAAGATATTTTTGAAAAGTCATTGGTGCAGATGTTGATAGTCCCAGCACACTCTCAAAGTTATGTTAGACTTCCAGTCATCTCATTGAGAAGTTCTCTATAAGTCAGCATAATTAGTCTAGTTGATGTGCTTACCTGCATGTTATTGTCTATTGGGTACTGGCTGAACTAAATATCTGTGGTTTTCTTTAAAATGATAAACTGACCTCCCCTGCTCCCAGCGTACTAAACCAAACCTTGTGTACGTGATGAAGGGAGGCTGTAAGGACCTGATGCTAACAGACTTTGAGGATGTTTATGTCCTTCTTATCATACCGTCTTACAGTATTGCATGACATTTTCTTCTCTTGTTTAAGGAGAGACAAAACTGGGTCAATTTATGTAATCCTGAAATTCTTGAGAGTACTGTTATAGTGATGAAGACTCTTTAAATTGCCTCACCCTGCCTTGAATTGAATTGGTCAGCCTTTAAGTTTTTGTCAAATACTACTGTCAATGTAGTCTGCCTTGTCTACATTGTCAGTTTTCTGGAATAACATGAGATGTCTGTTTTAAAGTGGACTGTAGCTCAAAGCTATACAGTCAAATGATGACCAAAGAACAATGCTCATTCATGGTTGAGCAGTGTGGCCAGTTACATGTAGCTACCTGCTTTGTCAACCGCCATGGAGTTCAAAGTATTGCTGGGTGAATTGTCATAAAAAGGAGTTTATGATATATTTGATGTCAACTGAATATTTTTGTTAGGGAGAGAGAGGGATGGATTTGGGGATGAGGTGGGATAAGGTGTGTGTTTGTCTATACAGTATGTGTGTGATTAATGGATTCTCTAAGTGTATGTGCGGTTGGTTCTCTCTGTGTGACTGTGGGAGCGAGGTGGAGGTGAACAGCTTGCTTTGGCCAATAGCTCCGTAGGCTGTCTCCCGCATCACTTAACGGCCATGCCCAGTGCACAGTAATTTAATTATCTAGTTAAGCGATCCGCGTGGCTGAAGCGAGACCTGGTTGTCTGCACAAATTAACACTAACAGTTTTTTCTATAGGAGCGTCTATAGCTCTCAGCCATGCAATCCTTTGTTTCATCTGCAAAAATCCATCCAGTTATTGGATTTGAACATGAGTCTGACAACCCGAGACTAGTGGCAACTTAACTACTAACATTGTCAACTGTCAAGGCAATTACTCATAGCTATTAATTAGCCTAATGCTGTCTTGCATTTTTAAATCAACCCCTCCCTCCCCCAAAAATCTAAATGCAACAAATAGGATGTAGTTGCTAGTCACTGGCTGTTTTGCCCAGAACTTGGTTCCTGACTTGGAAACCACTCCTACTGCGCCCGAGACTCCTAGGCAAGGGTAGCTAGATGCAGCATGGAGCCCTAGGGTGTATTCACTAGGAACCAAACAGAACCAAACGGAACGAAATGGGAAGGGACGTTTTCCATTTGGAGTAAACGGTTTCTGTTGCAAAATATTTTTGACTAATGGTTACACCACTGGTAGACCCTCCCTAAGTATAAGTCAGATACTCAAGTTTCTCAGCCACTGACTGACTGACCCAAGTGGCTTTTGCATCAGTGCTGGGAAGTCCATTGGTGTGTAAGGGGTATGTGACGAAACAGTTACTATGGAACTTTTTAAGGTAAGGCTATTGCAGTGTTTTTGGAATGTAGGCCATTTTTTTTGGGATGTACTTGGATCCCATAACAATTCACAGTGTATTGTGGGATTTGTATTTATCCATTCAGTTTGTATTTTTATTTTTTTTGCTGTTTCTATCTCATTGGGATTTTTGTGATTGGATATTTAATTGAATTATATAGTTGTTTATTAAAGTTAAGTAGATTTGGGTTGGTACAGATTATTTGCCTAATAATTTGCATATTGCTTGTTTTTATTTTCAAATTTGATGTGTTGCTTTTGTGGAGAAAACTGTTAAACTGTCAATCAAAATATTTGATTTAATGTTTTTATATCAACATATTAAAAATGTATATCTACAATTTGAAATTCAATCAAAATTCGGTATGACCAAGATATGACTTTCAAGAACTTTTAAAGCACACTTTCTCAGATATTCTAAACAAAGTCCTAGTTTAATGATTGAAAGGGATGTTTTGCTGTCCATGATGCAGTAGCCTATAGGATCAGGTCTTCCAGCCAGCTACCCAGGGGATCTTGATGTGATTGTGACTGTAAGCAGTGCTTGAGTGATGTAACCCAGAGATGACCCCTGCTTCTGGGAGGCCATCAAAGCACCCCATTTGCTGTGACTGGGCCCAATTTTCTCCTGTCTTTCCTGACAACTCACCATTACACCTAATTAATCAACCATGGAAAGTAGGTATTCACACCATGCCCAATGGGATCTGGAGGAATGTGGCCCTCCGCTAGCCGGGTGAGAAGCCACAGTCTCACTGTCTTTAGTTGAATTACTTTCACCTCACATACATTTTATAATGCTGCCTTTGAGGACATTGAGGATCCAGGTCTATTTAATCACAGTTGAGTACAACTGAACCCACCCGTGTTTACTCCCAAGGTGAAGTTAGTTAGTTAGCTAGGGTATCTACGTGTGCCACTTTAAAAGATTGGTATTGGAATGACTGTATTAGTCACTCTTGGTTGACTTTGATTTGAAGTTCGATAACAACCTGGTCTTTTATCAGCTTTAGTTATTTTCAAATGACATTCAAACTCCGATAGAATGGATGGTAGAAGGGGTGTTAGGCTACTGAGTTTCCAATGTTAGAGTTGTTGGGAGGGTGTTCTATTGATGGAAGTCTTCCCTTCTGAGCAATATTGGGATTTTATTTTTTTTCTAATTATTGAAAAAGGTTCAAACTAACATGTTTCGTTGTTGTTTTTAAACTTATTTTTTAAATATAACTTTTTCTAAATGCATTTTAGATTTGGCCTAGCTACATGAAGGCCAAATCACACAGGGAGGCGTCCTTCAACTGCGTGATATTTTTGTGCGAGAGTAGCAAGCTTCAATTCACATACACTGTGTAGCTTATGCCAACGTACAGCGCATTCGGAAAGTATTCAGACCCCTTGACTTTTTCCACATTTTGTTACATTAAAGCTTTATTATAAAATGTATTAAATTGTTTTTTCCCTTTCGTCAATCTGCACACAATACCTCATGATGACAAAGCAAAAACAGGTTTTTAGACATTTCTGCACAAAAAAAGAAGAAATATCACATTTCCGTAAGTATTCAGACCCTTTTACTCAGTACTTTGTTGAAGCGCCTTTAGCAGCGATTACAGCCTCGAGTCTTCTTGGGTATGAAGCTACAATCTTGGCACACCTGTATTTGGGGAGTTTCTCCCGTTCTCTGCAGGTCCAGGTTGGATAGTGAACGTTGCAGCACAGGTATTTTCAGCTCTCCAGAGATCTTCGATCTGGTTCAAGTCCAGGCTCTGGCTGGGCCTCTCAAGGACATTCAGAGACTTGTCCCGAAGCCACTCCTGCGTTGTCTTGGATGTGTGCTTATGGTCATTGTCCTGTTGGAAGGTGAACCTTCGCCCCAGTCTGAGGTCCTGAGCACTCTGGGGCAGGTTTTCATCAAGGATCTCTCAGTACTTTGCTCTGTTCATCTTTCCCTTGAATCCTGACTAGTTTCTCAGTCCCTGCCACTGAAAAACATCCCCACAGCATGATGCTGCTACCACCATGCTTCACTGTAGGGATGGAGCCAGTTTTCCTCCAGACGTGACGCTTGGCATTCAAGCCAAATTGTTCAATCTTGGTTTCATCAGACCAGAGAATCTGTTTCTGATGGTCTGAGAGTCTTTAGGTGCCTTTTGACAAACTCCAAGTGGGATGTCATGTGCTTTTACTGAGGAGAGGCTTCTGTCTGGCCACTCTACCATAAAGGCCTGATTGGTGTAGTGCTGCAGAGATGGTTGTGCTTCTGGAAGGTTTTCCCATCTCCACCGAGGAACTCTGGCCATTGGGTTCTTGGTCACCTCCCTGACCAAGGCCCTTCTTCCTCGATTGCTCAGTTTGTCCGGGAGGCCAGCTCTAGGAAGAGTCTTGGTGGTTCCAAATTTCTCCCATTAAAGAATGATGGAGGCCACTGTGTTCTTGGGGACCTTCAATGCTGCAGAAATGTTTTGTTACCCGTCCCATAGATCTGTGCCTCGACACAATCCTGTTTTGGAACTCTACGGAGAATTCCTTCGACCTCATGGCTTGTTTCTTTTTCAAATCCTTTACAAATCATGTCCAATCAATGGAATTTACCACAGATGGACTCCAATGAAGTTTTAGAAATATCTCAAGGATGATCAATAGAAACAGGATTCCTTCTACCTGATGGCTTGGGTTTTGCTCTGACATGCACTGTCAGTTGTGGGACCTTTATATAGACAGGGGTGTGCCTTTCAAGTCTCATAGCAAAGGGTCTGAATACTTATGTAAATAAGTAAAAAAATTAATAAAATAAAATCTGTTTTTGCTTCATCATTAGAGGGTATTGTGTCTAGATTGATGAGGAAAATGTTTTATCAAATATATTTTAGAATTTGGCTGTAGAGTAAATGTAGGCTACATGTACACGGTAGCCTAGTGGTTAGAGCGTTGGACTAGTAACCGAAAGGTTGCAAGTTCAAATCCCCTAGCTGACAATGTACAAATCTGTTGTTCGGCCCCTGAACAGGCAGCTAACCCACTGTTCCTAGGCCGTCATTGAAAATAAGAATATTTTCTTAACTGACTTGCCTAGTTAAATAAAGGTTAAAAAAAATGTACAGTAGATCTTGTTTTATGCATTCTTATTCAGCTCTTTGGCATAGGTCTTGTAAATATGTAAATATGACTCCTCAGTAAAAGACACGTGACATCCCAATTGGAGTTTGCCGAAAGGAACCTAAAGGACTAGTGGTGCAACGAATCACAAAACTCACGGTTTGGATTGGATCACTGTTTTGAGTCACGGATCGGATCATTTTTCGGATCAGCAAAAAAAAAAGGGAGACAAATATAACTTTGCTTTCCATTTATTACATAAAGAACACTTAAAGCAAGGAACTTTTCAATGTTTAAATAAAATCTTAAAATAAAATATTCAATACTCAATTGTTAATTAAAGTGCAATATGAGGCATGATACCTTCTTCCTTTGAACAATAGTGAATGTAAAAATAGCCTGTGTCCACATCATCAAAAACAAGTAAAAAAAGAAAGAAAGCAAACCAGACCTGAGCTTATTGTCGAAGTTGAAGTCGGAAGTTTACATACACTTAGGTTGGAGTCATTAAAACTCATTTTACAACCACTCCACAAATTTCTTGTTAATTCTTACGGCTGAAATCCCTTTAACGGGATCGATATGACAACAGCCAGTGAAAGTGCAGGACGCCAAATTCAAACAACAGAAATCTCATAATTAAAGTACCTCAAACATACATTCATTATACACCATTTTAAAGATAAACTTGTTGTTAATCCCACCATAGTGTCCGATTTCAAAAAGGCTTTACGACGAAAGCATACCATGCGATTATGTTAGGTCAGCACCTAGTCACAGAAAAACAGCCATTTTTCCAGCCAAAGAGAAGAGTCACAAAAAGCAGAAATATAGATAAAATTAATCACTAACCTTTGATGATCTTCATCAGATGACACTCATAGGACTTCATGTTACACAATGCATGTATGTTTTGTTCGATAAAGTTCATATTTATATCCCAAAATCTCAGTTTACATTGGCGCGTTATGTTCAGTAATGTTTTGCTTCCAAAACATCCGGTGATTTTGCAGAGAGCCACATCAATTTACAGAAATACTCATAATAAACATTGATAAAGGATACAAGTGTTATGCATGGAATTATAGATAAACTTCTCCTGAATGCAACCGCTGTGTCAGATTTCAAAAAAGCTTAATGGAAAAAGCACACCATGCAATAATCTGAGTACAGCGCTCATAGACCAAAACAAGCCACCAAAACCTGCCATGTTGTGGAGTCAATAGAAGTCAGAAATAGCATTATAAATATTCACTTACCTTTGATGATCTTCATCAGAATGCACTCCCAGGAATCCCAGTTCCACAATAAATGTTTGTTTTGTTCGATAAAGTCCATAATTTATGTCCAAATACCTCCTTTTTGTTCGCACGTTTAGTTCACAAATCCAAATTCAAGAGGCGCGAGCACTAGGTCCAGACGAAAAGTCAAAAAGTTCCATTACAGTTCGTAGAAACATGTCAAACGATGTATAGAATCAATCTTTAGGATGTTTAACATAAATCTTCAATAATGTTCCAACCGGAGAATTCCTTTGTCTTTAGAAATGCAATGGAACGCAGCTAACTCTCACGGCTGCGCGCGAGACTGAGCTCATGGCATTCTGCCAGACCTCTTACTCAATCAGCTCTTATTCTCTCCTCCTTCACAGTAGAAGCCTGAAACAAGGTTCTAAAGACTGTTGACATCTAGTGGAAGCCTTAGGAAGTGCAATCGGACCAAATGTTACACTGTACATTGGATAGGCAAAGACTTCCTGGTTGGATTTTTTCTCAGGTTTTTGCTTGCCATATGAGTTCTGTTATACTCACAGACATCATTCAAACACATTTAGAAACTTCAGAGTGTTTTCTATCCAAATATACTAATAATTTGCATATCTTAGCTTCTGGGCCTGAGTAGCAGGCAGTTTACTCTGGGCACCTTATTCATCCAAGTTACTCAATACTGCCCCCCAGCCATAAGAAGTTAACAAACTATAGTTTTGGCAAGTCGGTTAGGACATCTACTTTGTGCATGACACAAGTAATTTTTCCAACAATTGTTTAGACAGATTATTTCACTAATCATTCACTGTATCACAATTCCAGTGGGTCAGAAGTTTACATACACTAAGTTGACTGTGCATTTAAACAGCTTGGACAATTCCAGAAAATTATGTCATGACTTTAGAAGCTTCTGATAGGCTAATTGACATAATTTGAGTCAATTGGAGGTGTACCTGTGGATGTATTTCAAGGCTTACCTTCAAACCCAGTGCCTCTTTGCTTGACATCATGGGAAAATCAAAAGAAATCAGCCAAGACCTCAGAAAAAAATTTGTAGACCTCCACAAGTCTGGTTCATTCTTGGGAGCAATTTCCAAACTCCTGAAGGTACCACGTTCATCTGTACAAACAATAGTACGCAAGTATAAACACCATGGGACCACGCAGCCGTCATACCGCTCAGGAAGGAGATGCGTTCTGTCTCCTAGAGATGAACATACTTTGGTGCGAAAAGTGCAAATCAATCCCAGAACAACAGCAAAGGACCTTGTGAAGATGCTGGAGGAAACCGGTACAAAAGTATCTATATCCACAGTAAAATGAGTCGTATATCGACATAACCTGAAAGGCCGCTCAGCAAGGAAACAAAAATAGAACTGTTTGGCCATAATGACCATTGTTAAGTTTGGAGGAAAAAGAAGGTATTGGAGTGGCCATCACAAAGCCATGACCTCAATCCTATAGAACATTTGTGGGCAGAACTGAAAAAGCATGTGCGAGCAAGGAGGCCTACAAACCTGACTCAGTTACACCAGCTCTGTCAGGAGGAATGGGCCAAAATTCACCCAACTTATTGTGAGAAGCTTGTGGAAGGCTACCCGAAACATTTGACCCAAGTTAAACAATTTGAAGGCAATGCTACGAAATACTAATTGAGTGTATGTAATCTTCTGACCTACTAGAAATGTGATGAAAGAAATAAAAGCTGAAATAAATCATTCTATCTACTCTTATTCTGACATTTCACATTCTTAAAATTAAGTGGTGATCCTAAGACAGGGAATGTTTACTAGGATTAAATGTCAAGAATTGTGAAAAACTGAGTTTAAATGTATTTGGCTAAGGTGTATGTAAACTTCCGACTTCAACTGTAACTTCAAATTCTTTAAAATAAATATGAGGATGTCTACATTGTCTGGGGAGAGGGTAGACCTCTTTGCAGTCACTATGTCCCCTGCCGTGGAGAACACCCTCTCGCTGGGATCTGAAGTGCCAGGCACAGCCAGGTAGCATCTTGCCGTCATGGCATTGTGAGGGTATTTCCACACATTGCTTTTCCACCATGCCAGTGGATCACCGTCCACTGGAATGCCGCTTGCTGCCTTGTAGGATACCACCTCCTCTTTGATGGTGTTGGCAAACGTCTTGCCTGTGTCCTTGCTCGCAAAGGTCTCCCCGAAAAGCTCCTTCATGGCCAAATTATTTTGTGGAGGAGATGCCTCTGATCTGTGACTTGACCCTGCAGGAAAAATGACTTGATCTATTAAACAAACTAATATTTAATATAACTATAATTGTGGCAATAACATTTTAATAAAAGCCATTATTATTCAAAATCAAAAATGGATGATTCTAATAGCAATATTATAGACTAAGATTAGACTGCACTATATTTATTATTTAAGTAATTCACTCTTATTTTTTGTTTACCTCTTCAGTGGCCACGGTCTCAGTGGTGAGATCACTGTATGTCCTCCGGTATAGGGCAGGTTCTAGGTGAGACAGGGACTTGAACCTTGGATCCAGTGCAGTAGATCTATGAAGGTAGTTCTGTACATTAGGGGGGTATCTGGGGTTCAGGTCCTCTCTAATGGCAGCCTTGACATCTCTAGTGATGGTGCTGTCTTCCTCACTTGGGGCCATGGATTGTAGAATCCTTGTTTTCAGAGGGTAGGATCATGGACACAGATGGTGCAGTTTCAGTGCTCAATAGGGTTGTAACCGTTTTGAGGGGTTTGAGCACCTGGAGGACCTCCTCTGCCACGTTCACGTCATCATCAGACAAGGTGACGATGTCTTTATTAATTCCCAGGATCTTGTCTGTCAGTGCAGAGTATACAGCTGCCTGCTGCTCAAGATAGCTCTCCAACATGTCATAAGTGGAGTTCCATCTTGTTGTGACATGGTGTATGAGCTTGTGGGTCTGTAGCTGTAACATTTCTTGCTTGGTCTTAAGCACATGAGTGGCTGTTGTGCTTTAGTGGAAAAAGGAAACCACCTTCCTGATCCTCCCAAGGAGGCGGTCCATCTGCTTCACTGAGATTCCCCTTTGGGATGCTAAATTGATCACATGTGCAAAGCAAGCTATCTGCTAGCACCGGACTTCGCATCTCCCACTCCTCTGTGGTGAGGTGAGCAGTCATAGTCACGTAGCTTTCCGTTGCCCTGGAGGTCCAACCGTATGTGGTGAGGGCAACAGAGGATGCCTTGGATAATTTGTCGACAATTTTGAAATTTTCCTGTTCATAAAGATTTGGCACGATCTTCATACTGAAGTGGGTGTGCCAGGGGATTTCGTAGCGTGGCTCAAGCACTTGCACCATATGTTTAAACCCTTTGTTTTTCACAACAGAGTATGGCCTCATGTCTGCAGCGATAAACATCCCAATAGATTTGGTGATGGCTTCAGCCCGGTTTAATTCTGCAGCAAAGGGCTGCTTAAATGCAGCGGTGAGAAGTTGTTGTCTCTTGGCTGAGTTGGCTCCCGTCACTGACACACCAGGGTGATGACGCTTTAAATGTGTGGCCATGCTCGATGTATTTCCATGATCATACGGCTTTCTTGTGGCACAATGCCTTCACACCGTAATGGTGTTGTCCACCACCCTTCTTCTGTCATCATATTTGACAGGGAAGCCAAAATGCTCCCATACATGAGACTTAAATGAAGTGGGAGGCTTTTCCAGTTCTTCAGCTCCTCCGCTAGCCATGGTTGTCACTGCTCTTTAGTCTTCTTTGCTTTTTGCAACGCGAGCATCCAGGATTGATTCGTTGGGATTCAACATGCCCCGTTCACGTGAACAGTACACACAACTGCTTAAAAAAATAATCAAATCAACCTTCAGGCTTCAGAGTAAAACACAGCACACATCTGTCTTGCCTTTATCTTTTCTCTGCATCGAGATTTAGGGAATTATTACTTTAGAAAGTTACAGCGGCAGTAAAACTGTATTTCACACTATGATGGTTAAACTCTGCAATTGATCCGTGGTTCACATGCGTGCCGAACCGTGGGGGGGGATCCGTACGGATCGTAGTATGGATCAACTACGATCCGTTACACCACTATAAAGGACTCTCAAACCATGAGAAACAAGATTCTCTGTTCTGATGAAACCAAGATTGAACTCTTTGGCCTCAATGCCAAGTGTCACGTCTGGAGGAAACCTGGCGCTATCCCTATGGTGAAGCATGGTGGTGGCAGCATCATGGTGTGGGGGTGTTTTTCAGTGGCAGGGACTGGGAGACTAGTCAGGATCGAAGGAAAGATGAACGGAGCAAAGTACAGAGAGATCCTTGATGAAAACCTGCTCCAGAGCGCTCAGGACCTCAGACTGGGGCGAAGATTCACCTTCCAACAGGACAACGACCCTAAGCACACAGCCAAGACAGCGCAGGAGTGGCTTCGGGACAAGTCTCTGAATCTCTTTGAGTGGCCCAGCCCGTGCCCGGACTTGAACCCGATCGAACATCTCTGGAGAGACCTGAAAATAGCTGTGTAGCAACGCTCCCTATCCAACCTGACAGAGCTTGAAATGATCTGTAGAGAAGAATGTAAGAAACTCCCCAAATACAGGTGTGCCAAGCTTGTAGCGTCTTACCAAAGAAGACTCAAGGCTGTAATCGATACCAAAGGTGTTTCAACAAAGCACTGAGTAAAGAGTCTGAATACTTATGTAAATGTGGTATTTCCGTTTTATTTATTTGTAAAGACATTAGCAAAAAAATCAGATTTTTTTTTGTTATACCCATTTTAGAATAAGGCTGTAACGTAAGAACATTTGGAAAAAGTCAAGGGGTCTGAATATCTTCAGAATGCACTGTACATACAGGCAGATTTGTTGGTTTGTCAGTATTGTTCATTCAGTTATGGTCAGGAGTCTACAGTCCCCAATAATAGTGGTGGAACAGGAGGTAACTAGCTGTGTGAATCAGGTGCTGGGGTACATGTGCAGAAGTGTGTTAAGGTCTTCTGGTGTGTGTGTGTGTGTGTGTGTGTGTGTGTGTGTGTGTGTGTGTGTGTGTGTGTGTGTGTGTGTGTGTGTGTGTGTGTGTGTGTGTGTGTGTGTGTGTGTGTGTGTGTGTGTGTGTGCGCGGCATGTGTGTACTCAGCTATGATAAGTGAACATGCACAATCTCCCCCCATCTACAGTGCAACATGGAATTGTGCAGTGCTATAAAATCTCTCATACATAGTGATGTAAAACGCTATGTTTTGTTTTCGTTCTCAGTCTCCTCTTCCCCTTTTCCGCCCCTTGCTGATCTTGTATTAAATGAAAATGAGTTGAATCCTTAAACTGTAGTTCACAGCCTATCACTCAGTCATTCGGGCCAGTCCTTCAAATAGTTCTTGGCACAACAAACAAAGTTTAGGTAAAATGTGTTATGTCTCACTCCCAGGCAAGTAAACAGTCCAATTTTGGGGAATAGTGGTGCTCATCGAGGCGCAGTGGGCTACATAATGACTTGTGATGGTTGCATGCCTAGTGAGGATGCAGGCAGGGGTTGTCAGTAAATGCCAGGGAGCTCTGGGCCGCCAGCCGGCCTTGTAGGCTGGAGCTTTACAATAACAGACACAATTCTGGCTTTTCCTGTTGGCAGTATGGCATGCAAATCAGGTCTCATCTACTATACTGTGTGTACTGTAGTAGCAAGCTGCTTCTCTGGGACTCTGGTCAGGCCCTAGGTTGGGCTTACACTCAAGTGAAGATGGAGCATGTCTATCACCATGACAGGGTCACAGCTGTCATTGGCCATGCTTTGTAAAGTGTGTGCCACTGTCCATCAAATTAGCTGGAATGGTAGAGTGCATTGGTCGGTGCGTGTTTTAGTCATGTTTAAGTTATTAGCGTGTATTAGCATGACAAGCCAAAAAGCCATGTTAGCACCAACTGACCCATAATCAGACCGACTCATTTGAGAGCTAGCCCAGTAGTCATTTCAGAACTATCACCTGAGTGTATACACTGCATTTGGAAAGTATTCAGACCCCTTCCCTTTTTCCACATTTTGTTACGTTACAGCCCTATTCAAAAATGTATTAAATACATGTTTTTCCTCATCAATCTACACACAATACCCCATAATGACAAAGCGAAGAAAGGTTTTTAGAATTTTTTGCAAATGTATTAAAAATAAATAACAGAAATATTATTTCTGGCCAAACTGAGCAATCAGGAGATAAGGGCCTTGGTCAGGGAGGTGACCAAGAACCCGATGGTCACTCTGGCAGAGCTCCAGAGTTCTTCTGTGGAGATATGAGAACCTTCCAGAAGGACAACCATCCTCGCAAGACTCCACCAATCAGGCCTTTATGGTGGAGTGGCAAGATGGAAGCCACTCCTTAGTAAAAGGCACACAACAGCCTGCTTGGAGTTTTCCAAAAGGCACCTGAAGGAGTCTCAGGCCATGAGAAACAAGATTCTCTAGTCTGATGAAACTAAGATTGAACTCTTTGGCCTGAATGCCAAGCGTCACGTCTGGTGGAAACCTGGCACCATCCCTTCAGTGAAGCATGGTGGTGGCAGCATCATGCTGTAGGGATGTTTTTCAGCGGTAAGGACTGGGAGACTAGTCAGGATCAAGGGAAAGGTGAATGGAGCAAAGTACAGAGAGATCCTTGATGAAAACCTGCTCCAGAGTGCTCAGGACCTCAGACTAGGCGAAGGTTCCCCTTTTAACAGGACAATGACCCTAAGCATACCAGCCAAGACAATGTAGGAGTGGGTTTCGGGACAAGTCTCTGAATGTCCTTGAGTGGCCCAGCCAGAGCCCGGACTGAACCCGATCGAACATCTTTGGAGAGACCTGAAAATAGCTGTGGAGTGACTCTCTCCATCCAACCTGACAGAGCTTGAGAGGATCTGCAGAGAAGAATGGGAGAAACTCCCCAAATACTGGTGTGCCAAGCTTGTAGCGTCATACCCAAGAAGACTCGAGGCTGTTATAACCTAAATACTTATGTAAATGTGATATTTTTTATTTTTTATAAATGAGCAAAAAATTCTAAACTTTGTCATTATGGGGTAGTGTGCGTAGATTGATGGGGGGGACAATTTAATCAATTTTAGAATAAGGCTATAACATAAGAAAATGTGGAAAAAGTCAAGGGGTCTGAATACTTTCCAAATGCACTGTATTTGCCCAAGTCTTAGCACTGAATGTGAATCGTCTTTACATAGACTTTGAGCACACTCACACTTTCTCCATTCCTTGCACGATTCAAGTCTGTCTGTCTTTCTCTGTCCCTCTCCCCCCTCCCGATCTCTCTCTCTCTCTCTCTCTCTCTCTCTCTCTCTCTCTCTCTCTCTCTCTCTCTCTCTCTCTCTCTCTCTCTCTCTCTCTCTCTCTCTCTCTCTCTCTCTCTCTCTCTCTCTCTCTCTCTCTCTCTCTCTGTCCCTCCACCCCCCCTCCCTATTCTTTCCCTCTCTCTCTCATGGGGTGCACCTGTGTGCAGTGCGCTGGAAGGAGGCAGGCCAGGCAGGACATTGGGAGTTAGGCTGGGGCCGGGGCCACTGATTTGGAAGGGCCCCTCAGAGAGAAGAAGAGAGAGAGCGAGAGAGAGAAGAGAATGCGTGCAGCTTACGTAAAGGGCAGATGGGCCCAGCTGGGCGTGCGGTGTGGATGGGATGGGATGGGATGGGAAGAGATGGGGCTCAGTGTGTGGATCTGAATCGGGCGGTCTGTCACCCCATTGCCTATTTAGTGCTCTGCTTTTGACCAGGCCCCATAGGGTGTATAGAATAAGGTGACATTTGGGGCACAGCCTAATAGCCAGGTCAGCGAGACAGCCTGGAGAGAGAATCGGAACAGATAGTGAAGTGGACAGGAGTTGGAATGGTGCAAATCCTAGAAATAACGTTATCTCTATAGTTTACAAATAATGCCTCATGTATGGAATCAAGTCAATGCATCAATGCTTGGATAAGCCTATGTAGAGCATTTTAAGTCAAAAGTTTTTATGTTTTATGTGCTGAGTATGTTACTATGAGTGAACTAATCTCAGCAAAAAAAGAAACGTCCCTTTTTCAGGACCCTGTCTTTCAAAGATAATTCGTAAAAATCCGTCATGGTCTGGAGCGTTACAGGGAAGACATCCTCCTCCCTCATGTGGTATCCTTCCTGCAGGCTCATCCTGACATGACCCTCCAGCATGACAATGACACCAGCCATACTGCTCGTTCTGTGCGTGATTTCCTGCAAGACAGGAATGTCAGTGTTCTGCCATGGCCAGCGAAGAGCCCGGATCTCAATCCCATTGAGCACGTCTGGGACCTGTTGGATCAGAGGGTGAGGGCTAGGGCCATTCCCCCCAGAAATGTCTTGGAACTTGCAGATGCCTTGGTGGAAGAGTGGGGTAACATCTCACAGCAAGAACTGCAAATCTGGTGCAGTCCATGAGGAGGAGATGCACTGCAGTACTTAATGCAGCTGGTGGCCACACCAGATACTGACTGTTACTTTTGATTTTGGCCCCCCTTTGTTCAGGGACACATTATTCCATTTCTATTAGTCACATGTCTGTGGAACTTGTTCAGTTTATGTCTCAGTTGTTGAATCTTGTTATGTTCATACAAATATTTACACATGTTAAGTTTGCTGAAAATAAACGCAGTTGACAGTGAGAGGATGTTTCTTTTTTTGCTGAGTTCATGAGTTGCATCATGTGTTGACAGACTTGGCTTCTCACAGGTGGGAGAGCTGGAGGTGGGAGGCCAGCCGGTCAGCAGGCAACATGTAGCAACCCAGTCTGTCTGCCATGTTGTGTTGTGTGGGTTGGCTGGACTCTCATTCCACCCTGGGCCCTCTCAGCTGTACAGCTGCCCTGCCCTCGCCTCGCACTGAGCAGGTGTGCTCCTCTTCCAGACGCTCAGCAGTTAAAACACACTTACACGCACACACACACACCACACGCACACAGGCATCACACAGAGGAGAGCAGCCTCCACACACACTTTCCCACGCACCCGCACAGGTGCACACGCCTCACACACTCAATGGCCAGCCAGAGGAAAATTAAGGACATTTTGACTGTAATAATGTTATTGATATGCAAGAGTTTTGTTTGGTGATATTGTATTATTTATCCCCCCTTTCGTTTACAGTTCAACACAGAGGAGTTAGGGATTCTTGTGAAAAAGGTTAACTTTGTTTTAAATGTAACATTTGGGTGCAACCAGACTCCAAACATCACTAGGGGGCAATCACGAAAATATGGGATTTTTCTGTTGTTTTGTTTGTCTTTTGATGATGAATAAGTTGTCTGCCTGCGTGAGGCCGACTCTGTTGGGAGCAATGGCCCGGGGAGCTCAGCAAGTAGGCTCAGATGGTGCCGTTAGACCGTGTGTGTGTGTTTTTGTTCCTCGTGCGTGTGTGTGTGTACTTAGCTTTTCATATCCCTCTGACTGCACATAATATCCAACAGTGCACTCCAGGAGACACCAAAACCAAAAACCCACAGCAATCCAAACCTTTGTCATATTTATGATTAAGTTAGTATAACATTTACCTGAATGAGTTGTATTGAAACTATGACATGTTGAATAGTTATTAATGGTTCTGTGGTGGGAGGGAACATGTGTTGCTCTGGCTGTGTGAGTTCGTTAGTCAGATGAACATAGCAGTCTCAGTAGTGAACTTTTGGGGTTAGTGAGGAGGTCCGGTCAGAACGAGGACCATCTGACACCAACAGATGGAGGGAAGAAACTGCAAATCAGGACGACAAGACCAAATGTTGATTTTGGACACACAACAAACGGTTATTTCAGTTTAAATCAAGTTTGCACCAATGCACCCACCTCGACTACAGAGTTCTAACATGCAATGTAGAACTAGGCCTGTAACTGGACAAAAGGGAAGAAGTACTCTAGAATTAAATCATTTGTGCATTTTGCCATCCGCAGTGTTAGCCTCACTACTGGACATGCCACCAAGACTTTTTGTTGGTGTTGGGCATCTACACTGCAGCATAGTGACTAGTCACTAGTATAGTAGCCTATTTCACACTGGTTTGTGTTCAATATTGGTGCAAAGTGCACCTCGGAACTGTACATTCAGCTAAATGTAGGTAGTTGACCGAGTAGGCTTATTCCTTGAGTTGTGTCTCATTAAGTGAATCGCTTCCCACTCCAGCCTGGAGGTAGACTAAATACAGGTCTCCCTTAACGTTCGAACATCTCTAACGTTCTTCTCTCTTTGTGTTCTAGAATGGAGCTGTTCCAGGGGAACCCGTGAAGACAGATAAGAACTCCAGGAGAGGGAACTGGGGGAACCAGATAGAGTTTATCCTCACCAGCGTGGGCTATGCCGTAGGCCTGGGAAACGTATGGAGGTTCCCCTACCTCTGCTACAGAAATGGAGGAGGTACGTCTTCACACTCACAACACACTGATTATATAGTAGTAATGACAGCAATACATTCTAGTTTATCCACAATACACTTTGCCGTGTTTTGAAAAGCAGTCAAAGTAGCAGGTTGTCAAGTTTAAGTTTACGTTCCTCACATTGTGTCAAATGGATCCAAGTCATTCTTGGCTTCATTCCCCCTCAATTCAAATGTTTTCACTCCTACAGTTGTCTTTAGTCTTCTATACATTTTATGTTCAGGGATCGCCATAGAAGGGCACACAGATGCAGTAGCCTGTGCATTAGGTCACACAATCACATAGCTGAGTATAGAGCCAAGGGGACTGGTGTAGCTCAAGGCTCTGCAGTAATAACACCACAGTAGACTATCAGCTTGCTAAGCCCTGGGCTACGTCCCAAAAGGCACCCCATTCCCAATATTATGCACTACTTTTGACCAAGGCTCATAGTTAAAAAGAATGCTCTGGTCAAAAGTTGTGCACTATAGGGAATAGGGAGCTATTTGTGTCGCAGACATCCTGCTCCTCAATCTCCAGTCTTTCCTTTAACATATGATTTCAGACTACAGTCCCAGAGGACAGGTTATTCCCCAGACCCATTGGCCCCAGTGGCCCCCCCCGTTAAACCAGTCAAGCAGACAGAGGATTGCTGCCTGGCTTAGCATCACCCTCTGTTTGATGCTCCCTCACCTCATTCACCTCTTCTGGCTGGCATAGACATAAACATCTCTCCTTCCAATCTGACCCCTCACTGCATTACATTGCAGAAATAGGATATTGTCATGGGATGCCAACTTTTCTATATGAGCTAGGCACTTTTTCTATTCTAGACACAAACATGACCTTAACATTTGACTGCTCATTCACTGAGCATTGCATAGCAAAAATATGATATTGTCAATGTCTGGGGGTGACAACTTTTATATTTATGAAAAATTATTATATTCTAGACACAAACATGACCTTCAAATCAATCCACTCACTCACAGAGCATTAAGTAGCAGAAATAGGATATAGTCACAGCATGGAATACCAATTTTTCTGTATATTGATTTATTTTTCATTTGAATGACCATTAGGTAAGCCATTGGTTGTGAGCAATAATAAACATATGCATACTTACAATAAGTAAAAATGTAAAGATTCAAATAACACAAAGCTGAATTCTAGTCAATTTCATACAAATATTCTGGCTTGACTAACTGTTGACCTGACCCACATGTTATTGTTGTTTTACAGGAGCCTTCATGTTCCCCTACTTCATAATGCTTGTGTTCTGTGGGATCCCTCTGTTCTTCCTGGAGCTCTCCTTCGGACAGTTCGCCAGCCAGGGATGCCTGGGGGTCTGGAGGATCAGCCCCATGTTCAAAGGTGAGCCAGTTAACAACCACTGCTGCCGTTGGTCAGTCATGTTCAAAGGCAAGCCAACAACCACTGCTGCCGTTGGTCAGTCATGTTCAAAGGCAAGCCAACAACCACTGCTGCCGTTGGTCAGTCATGTTCAAAGGCAAGCCAACAACCACTGCTGCCGTTGGTGATTGGCATTACGTCATTGCTATTGGTCAGTGGCATCCAACTAATCACTGACTGTATCTCATGCTTAGGAAACTGAAAGGTGAAAAATAAATGGCAACATCTATTGTCTCCTTGGAATGCTTAAAGTCATTTTTTTTTTAAACATGACTTCAGTCAGAGAAATCCATTCACCTCTTCAGCTCCTGGTATCATTCTAATGTTGTTTCAATCCCTCTCCCACATCAGGTGTGGGCTACGGGATGATGGTGGTGTCCACCTACATCGGTATCTACTACAACGTGGTGATCTGCATCGCCTTCTACTATTTCTTCTCCTCCATGACCAACCTGCTGCCGTGGACCTACTGCAACAACCCCTGGAACACGCCCACCTGCAACGGCGTGGTGACGCCCACGGGCATCAACAACACCCTGGCCAACGTCACCCACAGCCTGGTCACCAAGGCCGCTGAGGTCGCCGTGGAGGTGGTCAATAAGACCAAGAGGACCAGCCCCAGCGAGGAGTACTGGAAGTAAGAATCCGGACCGGAGTCAGTTATTCATCTTTATTTGAATCCCAAAAGATCTTGTTCTAGATTAGGGCTGTGACGATACTTGTATCGCAATATTCTTTCCATGGCAAAAATGAAAACACGAAGCAGACCAAACTATTTGGTCCTTTAAAAACCTGCTGTATGTAAAATACTGTGTGTTTTAGCTTGGAAAGTAAATAAATGTGACTCTGGATGACAACATAATGATGTTTGTTTCCAATATTAGGGCTGTTTTCCTTGAAAGGTTAATTCGTGTTTTGTTTTCTTGCCACGATACTAATGAGTATCGCGATACTGGTATCGTCCCGGCCCTATTCTAGATCTGTTGAGGGCTGGAAGTAAGGCCTGAGTGTGTAATTGAAAAATTCCCATGTTTTCCAGAAGTCCTGGATGGAGAATTCCAGATTTCCTGCTTATTCCTTTCTTATTCCAGGAATTTCCAACTGGGATTTCTATAAAACCTGGGAATTTTAGCAGTTACCGTCATTTTTCAACCCTACAGTACCTGAGTGGGAAGGTGTGGGCATGGCTGACACTGACTCAGGTGTACTAGATTAAAGAGACGGGAGTGGATGCTGCAAGGGTTAATACACACTATTACTCCTAGATACCTGTATGTTCAGTAAAGCAGCACCCAACGTGTTTTGACACAAAGTATGTTTGACTATGGGTTAACAAAAGAGGGTTTGTGTATCTCTGTAAAGGAATGTTTGAGATGCTAGATACTTCAGTTGATTTAAACGAGACCAGTCAGAAAAAAAAACAAGCAGGCAGGCATGTTTGCCTTGCTAATCCGGGCCTACGATTAATCATCCAGCCTTCAACAAACATTACTCATAGTTCACTGTGTCTGAAGTACACACCATTAGATGTTTAGTATATTGGGGAGTAATGTTACTCCCTTACTACATGGGGAGTAGTGTAGCTATTTTATGCCCCTAGCAGTGAGAATAGGGCCCATTCAAAGGAAACAGTGTGGTTGGTTAATGACTTTCTAAATGTTTTGTGCTTAACTTTCCGCCCCGGGTGGTGCTGTCTGTCAGTATATCATGAAAGGAGTTGTTGTTCCTGTCAGCTGTCAGTAAAGATAATCCATTGTCTTGGCACCAAGTGGTTTTAGGTCGAGCTGCTGCTGCATTGAAATATGGGCTTCGCTCATTGTGATGCCAGGGTACATCCGAACAATGCTTCTTCTCTATCGTTCTGGAATTAACGTATAGACATTATTTGTCCCTGCGGCACTAACTATTTATGCCACGTTTCTCTATCCAGACGTTGCTGTTGTGAATAGACACTGTGATACATTTTTTCTCTTCCCCACAGACACTATGTGCTGAAGATCTCAGACGACATCGGGAATTTCGGGGAAGTCCGTCTCCCTATTCTGGGATGTCTGGCCGTGTCCTGGGTGGTGGTCTTCCTCTGTCTCATCAGAGGAGTCAAGTCTTCAGGCAAGGTGAGGTGTCTCTCTCTCTTGCTCTCTCTCTCACCTCCAAATGTCATTGTTTGGGCCAGTAGTTTTTCCTGGTCAAATAACTTAGTCTATAGTCAGGAAGAACTCCTGGTCATAGTGTATAATTGACACACATTAGGGGATCTTCTCACTCATTCTTCTCCTCTCGATGGTCCCCAGGTGGTGTACTTCACAGCGACGTTCCCCTACGTGGTGCTGACCATCCTGTTCATCAGAGGCATCACCCTGGAGGGAGCTGTCACCGGCATCAAGTACTACCTAACCCCACAGTGGCATAAGATCCTTGACGCTAAGGTGTGGTTAATCATATAGAAATAACATAGTTATAAGTCCTGGAATTCTTTGCCATTACTGTAGTTAAGTACTACTTTATATGAGTTGTAAACAGTTACTGTTTATTACTGGTATAATAGCTCTGTAGCTCTTCATAGCGTAGGGTTATTGGCTTTCTCATAACACAGCTGTTGAAAGAGACTGCTTGATCAGATGTAATATGCCTCAGATATTAAATAAGGTTGTTCTTCAGTGGTTGTACTGACACGTGTTTGTCCGTCTGTCCAGGTGTGGGGAGACGCTGCCTCTCAGATCTTCTACTCTCTGGGCTGTGCATGGGGAGGGCTCATCACTATGGCCTCCTACAACAAGTTCCACAACAACTGCTACAGGTACTCAACTCTTCCTTTCCCCTCCCTGTTCCCCCCTAAACTCTCCACTTTACTACCAAATAAACCCTGGGCGCATCCCAAATGGCATCCTATTGGGCCCTGGTCAGAAGTAGTGCACTATAAAGGGACTAAGGTACCATTTGGGACGGAACTCCTGTCAGGTCTTTTTCTGTGTCAAAAAGGGGCTTAGGTGGTGTGCTTGGCAGGGGGCGTGGCAGAAGGCGTGGCAATTACATTTTTTTAGAACATTTTAGAGGCCCCCGTCTTGGTGCTGTAGAGAAATTTGAGCATTTTTAAGCCAAATTCCTGCAATTCTACACATTTCTCCATGGAGCTGAGTTTTAAAGCTAATTTCCTGGAATTTTATCCATTTTGCCATGGCTAATGCTGTGTTCTTTTGCTCACACATGATAGCAGAATGAATACTGCTAAATTCATTGTTTTTGGAATGTTCTATTCTCTCTGACTGTCTAGCTTTTATTTTGGTTATTGTTAGTTCTCAAAGATTATATTATTTATAAATATATAGGTCCATTATATTTTATACAAACTTTATATCTATTTTAGTCATTGAAGTTTACATTTCAAGCGTTTTTCATCCTGAAAATGTATTTTAAAAAACTGTTTGGATTTAGGCAACCGAAAAAATGCTTCGGCGGCCTGCCCAAGGATTACAATGGCAGACAAATCCCTGGAGTTGTGTAAGCGGTTACACTATTGCAGTTCTTCGTGCTCAGTTGGAGTGAATCAGGAAGGGTCTTTGTTGCCTCTCTGGGTGCGATCACGCTACAGTGTCAGCAGAGATTAACAGAAATGCAGAATAGAGGAGGGCAGCTACAAATTGCAAGAATTGATGGAGTATGGTGTGATGGTGTGTACTGCATGCCACTGTACTGTAGGTGGAGAGAGTGAAGGAGACAAAATTAGGTCATTTTTTGACTGCTGTCAAGCCTGTGGTTGCATTGTTAACTTTGTAGTTTACGGTAGTCTAACTCAAAACTCTCTTGGAAACTGGAAGAGGTTTTCTCTGCTCTATAACACCACCATGTGGTTGAAGGGCAGAAGTGATGGACAGTATACTATAAATCAGGGGTTCTTAATTAAACTCTTTCAGCCTGGGACCCAAATTAAAAATACTGTGTTTTCCTGGGACCCAAGCTTAGGCAAATATGCAACTATACATAAATATCAGTACATTTCATTGCCCTTATGCCTAAAACAAATGTAATACAGACAGAACCAAATAACAATTGAATGAATTACCCATATAAATAGCTATTCATGTTTATTTTTCCCATTAAAAACACTTACATATCTGTCTAGGTTGGAACTGTTGCTGTTAAAATACAATAAATCATTTTCATTCTGAACTGGAATAAACTGATTGATCACATCACACAGATGAATAACAGAACACACACACAGTCCTAATGAGAGGTGTGTAGCTGGCGGAAGTTTTCAACAAGCATGTCTATTCTGGGCTCAGTTTTTGACAGTGCAACACTAAGGTCATGCTCAGCATTGAGACTGTTTCTGTACTTGTTTTTAAGTAATCCAGAGTTGAGAACCCTGACTGACATAGGTATGTGGTGCCAAACTGGACCAGAACATCTACTGCTTTCTCAGTCAGGCAGGAGACAGCTTCCTGCTGTAGATAAGGAATCCAGAACTGTGTGAGTGTGTTTGTCTCAAAAAGCATATTGCTTCAATCAGTTTATTCCAGTTCAGAATAAAACATATTACTTGTATTTTAACAGCAACAGTTCCAACCTGGACTTGTTTTCAACAATAATTTCTACAGTAAGATGTACATTAGGTCTGATCATTTTTCATCATCTGTACTGTTATTTAGGATTGCACTATCAGTAGCTAGCTTGCTTGCTTTGGCTAACGTTAGCTATTAGCTGTGTACAAGGCCAGGGGATTATTTGAAAGAGAAACTCACATCTACTACTATGAGAGATAGTAACGTTACTTTCTTATTTCTGCTTATAAAATTACAACAATGCCTTGCTAGCTTACTTACTTTTCCACTGTCAAAGCAGTTTCCTGAAGCATTCTGCCCTGTTCTGAAATAACTCCCTGGGTTTACCGTCATGCTGTGGATGTTTGGTCAGGACGTGTTGTTTTATTAATTTCTTTGTTTTGAGAGACTTATTACTAAACACTTCCCTGTACAAAACACATTGTGGGCGCTCCAAGTTATTTCTCAAAGTTTGTATGAAAGAGAAACTCATTGCTGTTTTTGCGTTCCATGACTATTGAGCTCGGTCAGTCCATTTGATGACAGCGGTGAGGGATGGCGAGTGGGATTGACAAGTCAGTGGCTAACATATGGGATCAATATCATGCCAAATGTATTCACAAATGTAAATCACCAATCCACAAATGTAAATCACTTTCCACAAATGTAAATAACCAATCCACAAATGTAAATCACTTTGATTTACATTTGTGGATTGGTGATTTACATTTGTGAATACATTTGGCATGATATTGATCCCATACTAACAGCGCATCTGCTGCTGAACGACAGCGCTGCAGTGTGTGGGTCGCGGAGTGGTCTTCAAGAAAATTGCAGAAAAGATATCTGGTACATCGCGAAGCACACCGGCATCTCCCTCTCCCAATCGCGCAGCTGCCAAACTGAGCAGAGACCGCTGCTAAGCAGAGAGCCCACTGAACAGAGAGCTCAGGTGCACTTGACCAAATCAATTCCAGTAATTCATGAAATAATTATACATTTACTCTGACACGTCGCGACCCACCATTAACAGGAAGTGGGTCGCGACCCATACTTTAAAATTGTCTGCAAATCAATGATAGAGTAGTAAGTACTGTAACGAACAAACCCACCACCTGGCAGGAAACATATTTCACACATCTCTTTCTCTCTCTTCAGTATTTATCACTATTTGTTATTATGCAATTAAGATGTAGACTGTTTAGTATGAATTTGAACTGGAAATATGTATGAGGGTGAAATGCACCGATTGCATCTTAGTGGACCGATACAACTTAATGCTGGTTAATGTAATATACTAATAACCTTCTCTTCCTGTTTTTTGTTCTTTGATTGGTTACCCATACAGGGACAGCATCATCATCAGCATCACCAACTGTGCGACCAGCGTGTATGCAGGCTTCGTCATCTTCTCCATCCTGGGCTTCATGGCCCACCACCTGAACGTGGATGTGTCTGAGGTGGCCGACCACGGCCCCGGCCTGGCCTTCGTGGCCTACCCAGAGGCCCTCACTCTACTGCCCATCTCACCCCTCTGGTCCCTGCTCTTCTTCTTCATGCTCATCCTGCTGGGCCTTGGGACGCAGGTGAGTCTGTCAACCACCATGATATCCTGGCTTTGTCCCAAATGGCACCCTATTACCGTTTGGCTCTGGTCAAAAGTAGTGCACTATGTAGGGAATAGGGTAACACTGTTTATTCTCTCTGACATCATTGCATGCATGTCTAGGATCAAAAGGCTCCTCAACAGCTTCTACCCCCAAGCCATAAGACTGCTGAACAATTCATAAAATCGCCACCGGATCATTTACATTGACCCCCCTCCCTTTTGTACACTGCTGCTACTCACTGTTTATTATCTATGCATAGTCACTTCACCCCCACCTACATGTACACACTACCTCAACTAGCCTGTACCCCCGCACACTGACTCTGTATTGGTGCCTCCTGTATATAGCCTCGTTATTGTTATTCTTATTGTGTTACTTTTTATTTTAGTCTACTTGGTAAATATTTTCTTAACTCTTCTTGAACTGCACTGTTGGTTAAGGGCTTTTAAGTAAGCATTTCACGGTAAAGTCTACACTTGTATAGCAGAATATGTTTGTTTTTTTACATTGATGTGCAACTCTCCTCACCTCCGCTTCATCAACAAAACAATAACAATGGCTGTGGGGCAGACAGTCATTGGGGCTCAACTAAAAAAAAAATTATGTTGGAGAAAGTGGCTTTTTGAGAGAAGTAGATGTAAAAGTCACTGCTGAGTGTTGACCTGTCAGTGTGTATCCCGGTGTGCAGTTCTGCCTGCTGGAGACCCTGGTGACGGCCATCGTGGATGAGATCGGTACTGACTGGATCATTAGGAACAAGACGGTGGTCACAGGAGGAGTGGCTATAGTGGGCTTCCTGCTGGGGGTGCCGCTCACCACACAGGTAATGGACTGGAGATGTTTACACACACACACACAAACATACACATGCATGTGTACACACACATAAACACACACTTAATTATCCAGGCACAAATATTCAGGATGTATACTGATGTTGTGTTCTCTATCTGTGTGTAACCGATGTGAAATGGCTAGCTAGTTAGCGGTGGTGCACGCTAATAGCGTTTCAATCGGTGACGTCACTCGCTTTGAGACCTTGAAGTAGTGGTTCCCCTTGCTCTGCAAGGGCCGTGGCTTTTGTGGAGCGATGGGTAACGATGCTTCGTGGGTGACTGTTGTTGATGTGTGCAGAGGATCCCTGGTTCGCGCCCGGGTCGGGGCGAGGGGACGGACTAAAGTTAAACTACATGTGCTCTCATGTATTTAGGCTGGGATCTACTGGCTACTGCTCATGGATAACTACGCTGCTAGTTTCTCTCTGGTTATCATCTCCTGCATCATGTGCATCTGCATCATGTACGTCTATGGTGAGTCCAACTGTCTTTCCTCGATTATAAATGCCTATCGTCCACAATGATCTGCCAACGCTATTGGTGAAAGCTAATCAAACTGACTGGAATGGAATGACTGACAACATGCTGTACTCTTTGTGTTCAGGACACAAGAAATACTTCAAGGATGTTGAGATGATGCTGGGTTTCCCCCCTCCCATCTTCTTCCGGGTCTGCTGGAGATTCGTGTCGCCCATCATCATATCTGTAAGATAGTAGCTACCACCCAGTGCCTCCTTGTTGACATGTTTTAGAGGCTTGACCTGCTCTGCATTCCATTCCACTTGTCTAATCCTCGCTAATCTGTATTGCTCAACAAAACCTGTCATGCAAAACACCTGCCAGAATACCAGAATGACCTAAGACACACACAAGTGATCGATGAAGATATGTACTGTATGAGGGTTGAAATAGGGTATATTCTGCTCAAATGAATGACTTGACCCTGGTGACCCCTCTCCTCTCTTTGCGTTTGCAGTTCATCCTGATCTTCACAGTGATCCAGTACAAGCCCATCACCTACAATGACTACGTGTACCCCGGCTGGTCCCTAGCCATCGGCTTCCTTATGGCCATGTCCTCCGTCACATGTATACCCGTCTATGCTCTCTACAAGATCTCTAAGTCTGAGGGAACAACATTTTTGGAGGTAGAATCCACAGGATCTCTGTTTAGAGCTTTGTCTGTCTTTAGTATTGGAAGCAGATGTTGTTCGCACTAGTAGTGGAAGTGTTTTGTTTTTTTCTGTTGAATTAAAAAATAAATATATTTGGCACATGTTGCCGAAGGTCTTTGAACTGAAAGAAATGAAGGATAGTAAAAGAGAACCCGATTTGGTGTTATGTTATTCCAGAACTTTCTCACCTACTTTACCTGCCTTTAATTAGCAATAAATAATAAACCTGTGTCCCTCCCATCACATTGACCTCTGAACCTTTGCCCCTTGCAGCGGTTGAAGAATTCATGCAAGGCGGACATAAAGTGGGGCCCGGCCCTGAGTGAGCACCGGATAGGCCACTACGCCGCCCCAGGCTCAGAGGGAGAAGTGGAGGTGCGTCCCCTGAAAGAAGAGCTGAAGGAGAAGGAGGATGAGAAGAGGGATGAGATCAGCCTCACCATCCAGGGCAGCAACGGCTCCACAGCACACAACACTACCCCCAGCGCATAGAGGCCCCCCCTGGGCCAACTCCAGCCCCCTCCCAACCACCCCTCACCCTTTCCCACCGCACTGTGGAGAAAACCCGCTCGCTGGAGACCTTTACATATTGTAAGGGCTTATTATTTCTAACCTCTAGAGAAATTGGTCATCATCCAAAAGAATTTTATTTCTTGTTTCAACATAATTTCACAATGCAGTTTCTTGTAAACACGTTATTTGTTCTCTTCTTCATATTATGCAGGAGTTGAAGTAGAAATACACACTGTAAAGAAATCCACTCGGAATTGGCAACTTTTCTAGCGACAGTTCTGGCGGTTTTAAAGCTGGAGACCAAATGTTCTCTGGGTAGGTGTAGACACATGGCACCACTCTAGGGACTGATCCTTCCCTTCTGTTGTTTTATCTACGGTATAGCTTTTGGCTCTCAGTACCCTCTAATACATGATAGTCTCCACTACTCAGACTGTTACGTATGCTGCTTTAGGGTTACCCAGAACAACTCATATTGGAGTAAGCCAATGGGTATTTAGCTACTCCTAAATATTTTATTTGAACAACACAGTAAAGCCATTCTACTTCCAATGTTGTAAACAACTAACATACATTACAGCACCAAGTCCCCAAACACACACAGTGTTGGTCTCCAGCTTTCTGAACACCTACCCTGACTGACGCCCATGATTTCCCGATGCCCATTCTCAGGGTCCCAAAATGATTTACTACTTACTGAACAAGTTCAATACCTGAGTCCATTTTATTTGATTATGGTAGGCTTTACATTAGAGAGGGAGCTAAGAAAAAGACACCCATAACATGTTCACACACAAAAACAAATGGGTGGATGGATGCAACTGAGTACAATGAAGTGCCATCTCTCTTTTAGTCTTCCAGGTATTTCCATGGGAAATGCATCTCAAGATGTGGCATCTCACTTGTGAAGGGAACGTTTCATTGACGACAGAAGCAGCTACAGATGTAGGATCTTAATTTGACCCATTTTTAACACCAGGAAAATAATCATGCCACAACAGAGTGATCAAATGAAGGTCCTACATCTGTAGCATAACAAGGAGGGAGGACACAGTGGTGTTGCGTCCTAGCCTCTGTTACTCACAAGTAGGATTTGTTCCAACAAGGCATGTTACCAAAAACATGTTAAACATGCATGAACTTTAATATCTCGGTGGCATAGCTGGAGTATGTGTCTTTGTTAACTTTTTCAAAACTGAGAGACTTGCATCAGCAGGTGTCTTTGCAGAGGAAAATATGTGTATTTACAGGCGTTTTAAAGCTCTGAGCCAAGTAGTGGTGTGATTGGATGTGGAAACAGGAAGGAGAGAAGCCATTGGTTGGCCTGGAGATGGAGTTTGTCTCCACAAGATTTAAAAAAAAAAAACATCAGTTACTGAATTATGTAGTTTATATGTAGTTGTATCGTTCTGTCAATAGAATTATCTTATTTTATCTTTCATTATTGTAAAGTAACATAGTAAATAATTATAAGGAAGACATGTTTATTTTGTAAAGAAGCTACAGTATCTTAAGAAATAACAGTAATGTTTACCATTCCTCATCCATGACTTGATTTTTATTGGTAATTGATTTATTTTAGGGGTTGGCGTGGGAGGGAGATGTATTTCAGTCACTTTGTGGCAGGATGCTGTGGGGTTGTGCTCGCACAGATTGCTGGAATTGGCAATTGTCAAGAAGTCCCATCTCTCTATCCAATTCAATGCATTCGTCTCCGCTCTGTTACGTTGCATCTGTGTTGTAGTGAGGCAAAGACCTGTTTGTGGTAACATTGTGAATCCACTGGGTCCTTGCCTGGCCTGCACTGATGGAGAGAGGTAGTCTGGCAATGCAGCTGCTTAAGTGCTAGAGCATCGCATCTTAGTGAAACTTCAGATTTTTTATTTCTTCTTTAACCAGTACGTCACTGTATATAATATTCAACATCTTTGTCTGACTGCATAAATCCAGTTTCTGCTGTCGAATATATGACTGAGTTGTTCTCCTTCCATTTTACTTCAGTTTCTCTGTGTTAAAAGTGTCATGACAGTTAGCTATCCAGACACTCAGGGGAGTAGGTAGTTACTTAGTGGTGAAAGTCTTTGGTTATTTGGTTCCAATTGGCCTCTTATTGCCTATGTAGGGCACTAGGGCTCTGGTCAAAAGTAGTGCACTATAAAGGGAATAGGGTGCCATTTGGGACTTACCCAAACTCGTTGGTTATTTGAACTAACACAAAAAACACACCAGTAGGTTAGATGCTGCCCAACAGACTCAAGCTTTACTTCAGATGACAACAGACTAGTGTGTTCTCCTATGATGCTGACAGAAGCACAGTACGGCCACACGAATCAACCTGTTCTAAAGCAGAGTAGGAGTGGTCCTGGAATAGCACAGGATATTAATAATGATGATGGTTTTAACTGATGTGTTCTATACACTATGGATACATATCATTTTGGTAATAAGGAGTTTACAGCAGGTGTAAATGGTTGAGCTAAAGTGGGTTAGTATATAATGGCCCTGATGACAGGATTTGATAACAGAATGAAATGGTGTATGATTATTCTAGACATGCCGGCTCAGGTCAGGTTGCCTCTGGATACTTCCAGGGAGTCCTCTAGGTCTTTTATTTCTTCTTCCTCCTGTTACTGTTAAACTGTTGACTTGTAGTCCTCTTATTTATTAGCTACAGTAGCTAGTAAGTTAAGGATAACCACCATGCTATTGCAACCGTTTGGTCTCTGCTGTCCACCGAACTCTTTTCCTCTATCAGATACTTGTACAGTCATGTAAAAACTGGTGTTTGTGTGTTTATTTGTTTTTATTTGGGGATAGACAGGATTTTTTCTTGTAGTAAAAGTAGCCGATGTTAAGTGTAATATGTATTTGTGTGTAGTCGATACCTTACTACTGAGTACTGTTCTTAGATCAGGATAGTGTCAGTATTGATGTCATGTAATTCTAATCAATCAGTAACTATCAATTTTGTCATGTAACAAAACACAATCTACCTTTTAAGAGATCTTTTGTTTTTTTACTAAAAAATATATATATTTTATTGTCACAATTGAATCATCCATGTTCAGTGACACTACCTTTATCGTGTTCTAAAAGCCAGCTGATATCAAAAGTATTGCCAAACAAAAGCTTGGGTTGAAACTTGAAATTTGCATTTTACAGTATGTTCTGTTGGAGGTACATGACGGTTGGGGAAAGTATATAATAACAGTATTAATCCATTTTACATAGTAATAATGCCAATAGTATTAAGCCAACACCGTGGTACTATACTGCAGCGACATCCGGTTACAATATAGCGACTGTGCTGTAAATTCCTTTGTGTAAAGAGACTGGCCTTTTCAATTTGATGGAGTATTTTACATGTGCATATGCGGCAAAAAAAGATTACAGAAATCAAACACCAAAATCGGTAACATTGTAACAGCAATAAATATGACATTAGATCAAAATATCAATGTATTGGGGAAGTGTTTTAGAATATAAACTAATTGAACAATAAGGAATGGGTTCAACCAAATGTCTCATATCCAGAGTAAGAATCTTATCTTATTCTTCCCTTTTTGCACTGGGATTATTATTTCATTAACTTGGCATTTGGCGAGATCTTTCCTTCTAAATTAATATAAGCAGGTAGTGAAAAATGTATACTCAAGGACACATAAGATGAATATTCATCTTTTTTGGACATTGTTTTTCATCTCATTTATAAATCGCTGTAGTAAGTCATCTATATATGGGATGTAAGAAATGAATACGTTAGCCAATTCTGAAAACTGATAGTCGGCCTCTACTGTACTAAAACTGTGATTTATCATCTCTGTGGTTTTCTACGATCACCGAGGAGATCTCTTGAATTTCTAACTCATAAACATGTTTTTACACGTTTTTTTCAGCACTTTAAATCAAGTCATTTGTGTTTATAACATATTTAACCATACAAACTTCCATTTTGAAATAAGGCCTTTACAGTGATCTGCACAAGCTGCTGTGTCAACATGTCAGCAGAGAAGACACAATGTTATGCCAATTCTATCATAGTGGAGAATAAAGCACAAATGAAATGAACACAGTACTGGTACTTTATCATATATATCTAACCATGTCTCTTGAACCTTAGGGCCAAAATCCATTGAATTGTCTTAGTCATGTCAGCTGTATATCGTAAAATGTTCCATTACAAATGGTAAATAAAATCTATTTTAAAGATCACTCAAGTGTGGTTCATGTCCCATTTGTGTTTTGTCTTTCTGAACAGGCTATGGCTTTTGTTCGATGGGAGAAAGTAGATTGTTAATAAACCATGTATTACAGGCATATGAACATTTTTTTATCCAAATACAGTCGCATTTATTTACTTCAAAATACATTCAATAAATGGTTAAATTAGGTAGATCAAATTTGACTCATTTCGAAAGCATCCAACCATATTGTGTCATGTGTTCACTTTCAGGTCTTCTATCAGTCTCTAGAAAAGGACAATATAACATCCCTGTGTCTTGGCTCATTGTGGAAGATTAGGGTTACTGTATTACTTTATATTAAAGAGATTACGACATCCCTTTTACAAGTATGAGTATTATTGAGCTCTGATGAGAGACTTGTCTCCTTTTAGGACCAGACTGCCGGTAGAAAATACATGACAGTATCAGAGACTCACTATCCTCTTATTCTGTAGTAAAGAGTTCAGTTTGCGAGGAGCTAACCAGCCTGTCCCCCTGCTGCGGCAGACACAGGTGCCTGGCCCCACTCGGCCCTCTGCTGGCTGGCCTCTGCACTGCGGGGGGAGCAGGGTGGAACATGCTTACGGGGCTCATCTGATCACAGCTCCCTTTGCTCCCCGGAAGCTGTGTGGAGGAGCCTAGAGGACTGTGTCCACCAGGGAACAACAAGGGCCAGCTGTTCACTGAGTCTGACCATGAGTCATCATGTCTTTGAGCTCTCACAGTCACAGGCTGACCACTAGGCCTGCAAGTTCTGCCCTTTATTCTCGGTTCTGAGGCAGGGTTGAGGTAGGATCCATGGGTGGTTACTGTACTAGCAGAGGGGACCAGGGGCGGTAGGTAGCTGTCCCTGTCTTGAGCGGTGGTGGTGGGTTCTCTGTTGCAGGGGTGGGAAGCCTCAGAGCTCTGGCTGTGAGTCCTTGGATGTTTATGTTCAGAGGTTAGCTAAATACTTTCACTAGATACTGTAAGTGATGACCTTGGGCTAGATTCTATAAGATCCGCGCTAGCCAACACCCGGGGGTGTGTTAGAGCGCTCAAATCCACAAGCGGCTCCCGGCATTATACCTAAAGCAGAAATTGCCATTGGCTGCACATAGTCGCATTATTAGAAATCCCATGCAGCCTTGTTAACAAATTCAAACATTGGAATGTGATACGTAATCTACACCTCGATTAGGCTGATAGAAATCCTTGTTATTTTGTTGAATGATTTTCAGTTTGAGCGTCATTATCTTTATATACAGTTGAAGTCGGAAGTATATATACACTTATGTTGGAGTCATTAAAACTCGTTTTTCAACCACTCCACAAATTTATTGTAAACAAACTATAGTTTTGGCAAGTCGGTTAGGACATCTACTTGTACATGAAACAAGTAATTTTTCCAACAATTGTTTGCAGACAGATCATTTCACTTATAAATCCCTGTATCACAATTCCAGTGGGCCAGAAGTTTACATTCACTAAGTTGACTGTGCCTTTAAACAGCTTGGAAAATTCCAGAAAATGATGTCATGGCCTTAGAAGCTTCTGATGGGCTAATTGACATAATTTCAGTCAATTGGACGTGTACCTGTGGATGTATTTCAAAGCCTACCTTCAAACTCAGTGCCTCTTTGCTTGACATCATGGGAAAATCAAAAGAAATCAGCCAAATTTGTAGACCTCCACAAGTCAGGTTCATCCTTGGGAGCAATTTTCAAATGCCTGAAGGTACCACGTTCATCTGTACAAACAATAGTACGCAAGTATAAACACCATGGGACCACGCAGCTGTCATACCGCTCAGGAAGGAGACGCGTTCTGTCTCCTAGAGATGAACGTACTTTGGTGCGAAAAGTGCAAATCAATCCCAAAGGACCTTGTGAAGATGCTTGAGGAAACAGGTACAAAAGTATCTTTATCCACAGTAAAACAAGTCCTATATCGACATAACCTGAAAGGCCGCTCAGCAAGGAAGAAGCCACTGCTCCAAAACCGCCATAAAAAAGCCAGACTACGGTTTGCAACTGCACAGGGGGACAAAGATCGTACTTTTTGGAGAAATGTCCTCTGATCTGATGAAACAAAAATATAACTGTTTGGCCATAATGACCATCGTTATGTTTGGAGGAAAAAGGAGGAGGCTTGCAAGCCGAAAAACAGCATCCCAACCGTGAAGCACAGGGGTGGCAGCATCATGTTGTGGGGGTGCTTTGCTGCTGGTGCACTTCACAAAATAAATGGCATCATGAGGAAGGAAAATTATGTGGATATACTGAAGCAACATCTCAAGATATCAGTCAGGAAGTTAAAGCTTGGTCGCAAATGGGTCTTCCAAATGGACAATGACCCCAAGCATACTTCCAAAGTTGTGGCAAAATGGCTTAAGGACAACAATGTCAAGGTATTGGAGTGGCCATCACAAAGCCCTGACCTCAATCCTATAGAAAATTTGTGGGCACAACTGAAAAAGCATATGCGAGCAAGGAGGCCTACAAACCTGACTCAGTTGCACCAGCTCTGTCAGGAGGAATGGGCCTAAATTCACCCAACTTATTGTGGGAAGCTTGTGGAAGTCTACCCGAAACGTTTGATCCAAGTTAAACAATTTAAAGGCAATGCTACCAAATACTAATTGAGTATATGTAAACTTCTGGCCCACTGGGAATGTGATGAAAGAAATAAAAGCTGAAAGAAATCATTCTCTCTACTATTATTCTGACATTTCACATTCTTAAAATAAAGTGGTGATCCCAACTGGCCTAAGATAGGGAATTTTTACTAGGATTAAACGTCAGGAATTGTGAAAAACTGAGTTTAAATGTATTTGGCTAAGGTGTATGTAAACTTCCGACTTCAACTGTATATAGCCTACACTTTCTCATTCTAAACTTTTAACGCCAGTGGGATGGGTGTGGCTTCAAGACAATGACTGCAAGAGGAGCTGCTCACCAATTTGATGACTCCCAACGCAGTTTCCTACCTCCGACACCACCAAAACATCAGCTTTGCAGGTGTCGGCTATCGCTGGTTAGTGCTTGATCTGACTGAATTTCGGCCCTTGTCTGGGAAGTATGCATGTTACCCTTATCAGACAAATAATCAAAGTGACATGCCTTGGGCTTGATAGCAGAAATCCCCTGAAAGCCTGTAAATCCACAGAAGTGGTAAAACAGGTATTTTGGATCTGTTAGAAAGGAGAGCATAGAGCAGGCCTGTTTGAAATAAGCACCAGGATCCAAAGCCCAAGATAACGGAACATTGAGAGGTTACACCTGTTGATGGAGTGATGTAGCTCAATTACCACTCTAAAGTGACATCTATTAACCATAATCTTTTTCACACAATTATTTGTGTGCAATGTTTTTCAATATTTGTAGCGGATGAGAACTTGACAACACTGTAAAAAAGGAGAAGTAAAAAGTATTTTTGCAACAATAAACCACTAGATGGTAGTGAGGATCAATTGATCTGATTTTGTTCCAGATATAGGAGAACATGTCAGTCAGTCATTTATGTCAGATCAATACAAGAAGAAAGAAAAGCAACCAACTGTGTTTTTTAGGAGTTTTTTTTATAGGAAGTGTTTTTTAGGAAGTTTTTTTGGTAAGTGTTTTTTTAGGAAGTGTTCATTGAATAAATGTATGTCGTTCTGTCCTTGTTATTTGTCTATTAATGTTCTGTATTATGTAACGTTTTGTGTTTTGTGTGGAGCCCATGAAGAGTAACTGCTGCTTTAGCAGTAGCTAATGGGGTTCCTAATAAAATACTAACGTCAAAAGACTTAGGACACGTTACCAATTTATTTGCCTGGCTACACAGACTCCTTGCTCTGGCCAAACGCAACACACGTGGGTAAAGTGGTGGTTTGAAAATTGATCATTGGCTTTGATACTCTGATTGGTTAGAGAAGATCCAATCACTAATGACTTTGTTTTGTACAACACCCCTCGTGCCCCTCGCCACCACAAACGGCTTCAATGATGGCATTCTCAGACTAAAGTATGTAGCGAACAACAGATCAGCGGAATAATTTAGTGTGAGTCGTCAGGCTACCAATTTATACCTCCAAAGGGAGCGATAGTCATTGTCAGTGCAGTGTAGTTCACAGGAAACCATTATGGATCGGAGTACAGTCACCTCTATTAACTCTGGGCTCTGATGTTCAGCTGGCTCAATACAGATCAGTTATGTGGACCAGGAAAGTATATTACTGTTAGGTTGCAAAATGCTTTCCCAAAATGTCCACGTTTTTCAGAAATCCCAGTTGGAGGATTCCTGAATTTTCCTGCTTTTTACATCTTGATTCCAGGAATGTTCCAACCAGGATTTCGGGAAAATCTGGGAATGTTGGTAAAGGTATCGTATTTTTCCCACCCTAATACTGTATGACTGTACTGTAACTGTATCACCCACCTGTTACAGTGGGCTCTGGAGCCTCAGTGACATCACGCTGTGTCTGATGTTCCTGTTCTACACTCGCCTGCAAGAAGCGAATCACAGACAAGACAAAACACCACAGAACAGGTCACCTACCTGGAGCCAGCCACTGGTGAGTTGGAGTCATGTACCCCAACGACATAGCTGACAAATGAGAAATAAGGAAGATGGTGGGAGATGGGGGGGGGGGGGGGGGGGGTGTTAAGACGTGAGTGACGAAACGATTCAGCAGCAGCAGTGTTTGTTCCATAAGGATTTGGACTCTCTTTTTACATCTATATCCAGACTCAGGACATAAACCACAGCTCCAACCAACAGGCTCTTTTCTCTGCTGGCAGCCGGGTCATATCTGTCCTGGTTTTACAATACCACTGGTAATGGATGATCATTAGCTAGGAGTCCCACCCACCCACCCACAAGCCCTGCTATTTGCTTTGAGGTATTTACGTAAAGTCTCACTGTCTGCCACTGGCATACCACGGAGCTATGCCTCGTCTCGACTCCCCACTGTGTAGCTAACGGAGGGGTGCCTCGTCTCGACTCCCCACTGTGTAGCTAACGGAGGGGTGCCGAGTGCCTAGCGCCGCCAGCTGATCGTCTTGGTTTTTTGAAATGCAAACAAACAGAAGTGAAGAGTGATCTAGTTACAGAGGAGGGTATTAATTTTAGATGTGAGGTCTGACTGATGGAAGGGTGGTTAGACTATCCTGGCGCAGGCTGCTACCAAGGGAGATGGAATACCAGACTGGGTCTGCATCCCTAATGGCACTCTATTCCCTATGTAGTGCACTACTTTTGACCAGGGTCTATTGGGGGAATAGGGTGATATTTGGGATGGGGACTGGGAGCTACACAGCCCACTGCTTCTCAATGGAGTGTTGACTCAAAACCCAAACTCTGCTTCGCAGAAACGGCTGCTTTTTTACTCTGAAAATAAAACAGCCTATTTTTTCACTGTGGTGCAGTGGTAAAATGATAACTCTCCACACCTCCTTCTCAGTCTATTCTTTCTCCTACTTAAAGCAGTGTTATATGGGCTCTATTTGGGACCATGCCTACTAGTCTACAAACTTCCAAAGCTTGACAATAATGAGATATTGCGGTAATTTAGTCATTACCGTGGACTGCCTGACTGCTAAAATTGCAGATTCCTTTCCTGGTCCACGGCCAAGTCTATGAATTAATTCCAACAACCCCCATTCGAGGAAATGGGACATTATACGTTTCTGGCTGTAATGGGAAATTATTTGAATAATTGTCCTCCACAAGGAAATCTGAGAGGGAATTGTGGATCTCTCTCCGCCAGTTAGTACGTTCATACATTAGTCACACTGTTATATCTCAGCCAAAATGTATTTTGACTAAACTTGCCATAGATATCTGGCATTTACAAAATTACACTGATTGGCCAAATGGCAAACTTTGAAAGGTCACACCTCTCACCCCGTTTCACCTAAAGTCATGAAATTCAGTGCATACTGTAGGTCCCTCTCCTCACAAGGAACACATTTGCGTCAGGGACCCATAAGGTCTGCCATGATGGATTTTCCGCCATTTTGAATTTTGTGAAGAACACTTAAAAAGCTACTTTTCTGGCACCAGATGACCGATCTGCACAAAACTTGACTTGTGGTATCTATGTACAAAGGTCCATAGAGGTCCAGCGCAATATTTTCCAGACTAGTACCAAAAACAATATGGCTGCTATTGACCATGAACATTCACGTGGGCATGGTCTGGCACATAAATGCATATAAATCAGTCCAGGATATTCGTATTGTAACAAAATTCAGTAAACATGTTGCAAACACTGTCAAGACTCAACATGTGCAAGAACATCTATATCGGGGGTGCTATAGTAATCAATACGTTAGTCACATGTGATATCTCAGACACCACTGGCCCGATTTTGACAAAACTTGGATGAATGATGTTGTCACGCCTGCTCCCGCTCTCCCTCTCTGGCGCTCGAGGGCGCCAGGCTGCCCTTCATTACGCACACCTGTCACCATCATTACGCACAGGTGCGCAATATTGGACTCACCTGGACTCCATTACTTTGTTGATTACCCCCTCTATTTCAGTCAGCTCCTCAGTTTGTTCCTGTGTCAGCATTGATGCCATTATTTTTCCCCTGTCCAGACGCTATTCCTGTTCTGTTTCATGTCTGTTGTTTATTAAATGTTTTTTAAACTCCCTGTACCAGCTTCTCGTCTCCAGCGCCAATCCTCACATATGTGTCTTGCCATAGAGATGCATAATTTACAAAATTACACTGATTGGCCCAAGGGTGGGTGCTGCATCATTCGTGGGGGATGACATGTTTACTTTTGCCTTGTTATTTTCCTGTATTTCAGTCTATAATGATCTGTTGTAACAAAGTACTGATGTTTCTACCTTTGACCTGTTCTGCCAGTGTTGAATGTGATGGTTAAAGTTTGATGCCAGACTGAGCTGAGGTCACACTGATAATGTATCTGTGACACTGTGATTCTGTAGCAGCTGAGGTTGTGACTTCCTACAAGTTGGGATGGTGTTTACAGAACATTCAGTGCTATGTGATTAATATAGAAGGGCCTTCTCAGAGGAGGCCATTTTCTTTGCTGAATTCTTGTAATAAACCAGATGGATTTTTGATTGATATTATCTACGACCGCTATCCTTTTTAGTCACCTGAAAATCTCCTTTACACTGGCTAAGAATTTTGCTTCTGTTCATTATGCCTTTGAATTGCACTTTACGTACTACAAAAATGCTGGTAGCAGAAACAGAAACATCCCTAACAGACACTGTGCAATCCCATCCTAGTCCCTACATCTCAGGAGACGTGTCCTGCGTGTCATAGTGGGTTGGAGATGTGTGACATGGCACATAAAAAGATGGCTTCCCCATCTGTTGGGCAGGGAACACCTACATCTGGTGTTCCGTTCTCTCTCCTTCAGTGCCAGAGGAGCACGACAGAGGGGCAGCCAGCCCAGCCCCAGAGTATAGAGACTAGACTACTCAGTACAGTAGGAACTTGGACTGATTGAAAGAGGATCAATCTTGTGCAGCAGTGTGTTTGGCCAGATCCCTGGAAAGACTTAGTGCCTCTGGCCTCAGCAGTAACCTTAGATTGAGGCTTTGCAGACTGGGCGTATACAAGGAATAATATGCAGATTGCCAACAGCGGTTGAAGGCTGAAGGTAATCAGGTCCATCTGAGGGGGGCTTGGTGATGACTGTCCTAGGTCAACATCAGGTCACATTGGTTCTCGCTGTGTTAACCAGGCGGCTGTACGTGTCGGTGGCAGTCAGCTCTTGGCTTTTAGAGGAGCGAAAGGCTTGTTCTCTCTGTGGGGTCTTTCACATATTATATTCTATTTTTCATGGCCTTGTCTATAGCTCAGACCCGAGGTGTAAGCTGTTGAAGGCTTATTTAAGGACATCCCAAAGAAAAAGCTGACAGAGAAGAACTGACCTTTTTACTTCCAAGTCTTCAGTGTATTCTGCATCTCAGTCCAAGCACATAGGGTACTGCAAGTGCAGTATATTTTCTGAGAGCACAGACAACATTTCAACTGGAACAATAGTGTGAATTTCCAAAATAGCAACCTCTCTGGTATTTTGATTGGAATCAAACCCAATTCTTACCTGCAGAAACTGCACTTTCGCATTCTTCAGTCAGAACTGATCTGGTAGTGAGGAGAGAACACCATTTTTAGGTTAAACTCTAAAACCCTTGCATTTCTTGACCTTTTACAAATGATAATAGATTTTAACACCTTTTAGTAAAACTATTAAACTAAAGAAAATTGCATAGTGTTAAACACAAACCAATTCAAATGTATACATAGCATGATATCAAGGTGCAATTTTTCAGGAACTTGGCCAAATGCACAACAGCATGTACTACATCCATATCTATTACACAACTTTTCTTATGGTATTGAGGGAGCCGTGGCCTATTTCTCAGTTATGTAACTATTGTAGACTTAATTCCCTTCTTTCTTTTTTAGAAGCAAAGGAATCTTCTGCATGCTGAGGTCTGGTATTCATTTTCTTACAATGGGGGCTTTTGTTCTGTGCAGGGATGGAGAGGAGAGGGCTGGCTGGCCTCCACCCTCCGCCCTCCATCCCCTCCTACTCTCCCCCAGCTCCCCACCAAGGCAGGCCCAGTGTTTGCAATCCCCTCCAGGCCTGGTTGGGTAGGGAGCTCCAGATGCCTGGCTCTTTCTGCCACAAGGCCAGGGGGAAAGGGAACCAGGTTGGAGGACACAGGCGGGAGAGAGGAGAGCAAGACAGGAGAACAGTGGAGAGGAGAGAGGAATGTCATCTACAGTGAATAGATCCCTGCCCTCTCCTATGACCAGGAGAAGGCAGTGATCTATTCACTGTAGATGACAGGACAGGAATACACTATAATGGAGAGAAGGAGAAAAGAGGAAGGTAGAAAGAGACAAAGCAGGGTGGTATCCTAGTATCGTAAAGCTACCGCCTTTCTCTTTACTGTAATGCCATGTTTGTACAATGATGAGGACATGTCTGGTCTGTCCAAACAGGCAGATTTAGAGAGGGCCAGAGTGGCAGAAGTCTGAAGAGAAATTTGACTCTGCACAGAGGAATGTGTGAAGAGGAAAAGGGGTCCCATTCCCACAGTCCCACAGCTGTATTCATTTCATTACAGCACTTCGCTGACTGTGGCTCACATTTACCCCATGGCTCATGGTCTTTCCTGTCTGAGACTCTTCATGGATGCAGACTAAGGTCTTGCAGTCACATATTCTGCAGAATTTCAACTGGCTGCATTTTATAGGGTGCATTACCTAAACATTAGTCTGTAATTGACATTTTTGGAAATGTTGCTCAGTCACTTACTTGAGGTGGGCCACAACATCATCTATGTGGGTGACATTCAGCTTGTGTCTCACGCCATCAATGTCATCTTGGCTGGTAGTAGAGCTGTCTGAGCTCTGGGAACAGGACCTGTCGGACCAGAAATGCATGTCTAAGGTGCATCCACATGACTAGAAATACACAATGACAATGTATGTTTGCAACTGTCCTTTTCCCTCTTGTGTTGTAGCAGTTGTATTACAGTATGTGAATGTATGTATGTGAATGTACCTCTTAACAGTCAGACTAACCTTTCTGCATGTTGGCTCTGGCTGAATTGTATTCCACTAGAGGGAGGCCTACTATTCACAGTGTCACAACGGTTGTTATGGACACCCAAGGCGTAATTCACCACACTAGGACTGTACCGGAATATGTCTGCATCTCCATCCCTAAAAATCAATAGATACACACAAATAACCCCCAACGTAGTGTGAAGGAGTCAGAGTGGAGGGAATAAGATGACAAAGGAAGGACAGAAATAGTGAGCCAATAATCTGGCCCCCCAGTTTTGACCCGTTGGTGCAACACAAAGTGAGTGTTGTATGTCTGTCAACCCTGACGGGCCGGTCGGCCAGCAGGCCTGTCCTGCTCTCTGAAATCCCCTGTCTTAATCTTAAGACTACCATGCTGAAAATATTAAAGCAGTGGAGCAGAGAGAGAGATGGGGAGAAAGAGAGAGAGATGGGGAGAGAGAGGGAGAGATGGAGAGAGAGATGGGTAGAGTGGACACTCCCATTTAGCTGCACCTGCCGAAACTCTTTTGATCTCCAGGAAAAAGGCTGTTTCAGATGCTGGCCAAGGATGCCCAACCCTTTTTTAAATCACAAAGGGTTGCGTAATTACGGAGAAATACTGCTCAATCCAAGTGGAAAATAGGAAGATAGGCTACTCCCCCATGAAATTAAGGACCGGAAAAGCTTACAGAATGCATCCTCCCTTTTTGGTCAAAGCCAACATCTAGGCTATGGCCTGTTGTGGATAGCTAACTGACCCATATATCAGCAAACTTGATTATCGATGGAATACAAAATACTGACTGTATTGAAGCTTGCAGCTCTTGAGTCCTATGCCTGAGTCTTACACCACAGTGCACAACTTCTGGTGAACAAGACCGTGTGGAGGGTGAGTAGAGGTAAGAATCCCATTTCAGTGGCAGGCTGCTAGTGGAGCTACCGGGTCTAGCTGTAATGACAGGAACAGAGGCTACATTGTGAGGCAGTGTAGTACATATCACTAAGTAGCTTACTCCCAGAGAGAGGAGGAGCCCTGATCTCAGCTAACAAAGATGGCATAGACGCCCGCCGCAACATCAACAACCACACCAGACCATTCAAAAACTCCTCCTGTCCTGGAAGATTGATAAACTACAGATGTAAAATAAGTTACACCACAACCACAGCCACTTTTAACATTTCTCACTTCCCAGCTCCTCCCGCTCCAATTGTTATGCTAGTTCCGTTCAGAGATTTAGGACCTCCTTGGGCCTGTTTTCAGAAAGCCTATTTATTCAGAGTACCTTTACTCAATGGGCATTCAGCGTACCCCCTATTTCTCTCCATAATGGGACAGGTGCGGCTGCACTGAGGACGCCGACCACAAATAACTAAGACAATGGCATGGAGAGAGGACCACACAATGGGACAGGTGATCTGAAAAGTTGCCAACCAGCTCCATTAAATCAGTTCACTTTCAAAGCAAGATTAATCTTAGCTGCTAAAGTCAGACACCCTTGTTCATCAAACCCCTCAGATGTAGGGTATTTAGTCAACTCAACAGTTTCCTGCTTTGGGTAGGATCGATTGATCAAGGATAAAGAGAAAGCTCCAAACCTGGAGCGATATTAAAGGGAAATGATCCAGCAGCTTTGTCCTGAAAGCAGATCAGCTGATTTACAGTGAGGCCCTTAATTTGCTAATCAAAGAGAGGGGGATCATGGAGGATATACACACAGACTATATTCCAAAGGGTACCCTATTCCCTACATAGTGCACTACAGAGCCCTATGGGCCCTGGTCAAATGTAGTGCACTATATAGGGAATAGGGTGCCATTTGGGCCACAAACACAAACACAGGGCAGAGGCAGAGACCAACAGGACCAACCAGCAGGCAGCAGCGTGGTTGGCACTTGGCAGGGGTTCAAAGCAGAACGTAGTATCAGGGATAACATGGTACTGATACCCAAAGTCTTAGCATTACCTTGTTGATTTGTCCACAGGACGTCTGGATGTGCCGACAGAGTTTGTTTGAAGTGGGTTTAAGATGAAATAATTCCTGAATGATACACATTCCTAGACTATTCCTAGTATACCCTTTAATAGTCCCATAGTCTTAGCTAAATCTGATCTGATTTAAAGTAACAATAAAGCTATGAATGACAGTTTTTGTGAGATAGCCACTGCCAATACATTTCTAACTGGTGCATCACATTTATTGGATACAATCTTCAGTGATTTGTGTTTTTCCTGAATGGCAACAAAAACTCCAATTATAGGGGCAGAGTTGAGGCGGAGCTACATTCTTCAGAGCCTCCAACCAGTTGCTGAGGGACGGACACGCCTCCCCTTCAAATAGGTACCTGTAAATTACTGCCTTTTGTCGGACAAACGGGCTCATCCGGATGCAGGCCTAGTGTTGGGTGGGCAGTATAAAAATAGGGCCCCCATTTGGGGGGGGATCTGGGTGATTTGTTGCTTAGGAGATTATGAAACCTCAAATTCTGCCTTGTGCTTTTACCATTAGGACCATAACATTTACAGCCATTTTGGAACCTTACTATCTTCTTAGATCTAATTATTACCAAACCATTTGTAACTGACTGAAAACACAGTAAGCATTTAAAGATATCATTGTTGAAGAAAACTAAAGGTACAAAGTGTGAAACAAGGGTCCTGACCCCTAGGCCCAACCCTTTCCCAGTGGAAATAAAAGTCTGAATGGTTTTACTGGGGTCAGAACATTTATCACCTGGAACTAATAAAAAAAACAGGCAGGGAGGGAGAGACAGGGAGAAGAAGCCTGGTCTGGGAAACGAGATCGACAGACATCCCAACAATGTTGGTCCTCTGATGAATGAAAATGTAAACATATATTTTTTTCTCTCAAAATTCAACCATTAGGCAATCATGGCGTAAGAAGAAGTGTTGGTGTTTGACAATTTGATAAATGCTTTATCAATTCCAAACTGAATAGAAAACTAGAAGAGGAAGGGAAAGGAAAGCCAAAAGGTTTATGGTAGTAGTTTCTTCCAAAACGTTTTATTGTTGCTGATATTCAAACAAGTTGTCACCAATGATTAATAGGCTACGTTGTATTAACATGTTGGTGTTACATAGTTCTTAAGTAACTGCATTGTAATTGCATAGTATTGGCCTATGTCCCAAAATTGCTCCCTATTCCCTACATAGGGCACTACTTTTGATCAGAGCGCTATGGGCCCTGGTCATAAGTAATGGACTCTATAGGGAAAAGAGTTCCATTTGGGACACAGGCATGGAGTTCAGTCATCATACAAGAGTCTTCTCCTCACCTGCCCTCCAAGGCTGCTCTCTCTCTCACGGTCCCCAGCAGCAGTTGGATCTCAGCTTTCAGCAGCTCCTTGATGGCAGGGGGGTCAGCCAGGGGGGAGTGAGGTGTCTTCAGCCTGTTACCCAGTTTATGGCGCACCGTCTGCCAAATCTGCTGCCACATAGTGACCTGGAAGTAGGAAAAATGGGGATACATGGGATAGGACATCAGGAGACAATGCTGTGTAACTTTAGGCTTATAATGAGTGATGAGTCATTATGAATGATGAGATATCAGAAAGACCTGTGAAATGTACATGACATTCAATTGAGACCCTGGCCCATCTTATAATATAAGTGTTCTATTTAATAACGTACCCTGGCCACTGTTGTGCATAGAACTACTGCATGTGTTTTTCACTTGGCTGGTTTCCCCCAACAAGTTTGCACACTACTCTTTAAAAACACTACCTTCAGGGAAAAACTATTAAAGGGACTACTGCTGAAGAAAAAAAAGTGAAAGTATTATGAAACTGTAGCCAGACAAAAACAAAAGTGAAAATGCTTTGAAACTGTAGCCAGCCAGAAGGAAAAAAAGTGAAAGTGTTATGAAACTGTAGCCAGACAGAAGAAAAAAAAGTGAAAGTGCTATGAAACTGTAGCCAGACAGAAGAAAAAAAAGTGAAAGTGCTATGAAACTGTAGCCAGACAGAAGAAAAAAAAGTGAAAGTGCTATGAAACTGTAACCAGACAGAAGGAAAAAAAGTGAAAGTGCTATGAAACTGTAGCCAGACAGAAGGAAAAAAAGTGAAAGTGCTATGAAACTGTAGCCAGACAGAAGGAAAAAAAGTGAAAGTGCTATGAAACTGTAGCCAGACAGAAGGAAAAAAAGTGAAAGTGCTATGAAACTGTAGCGACAGAAGGAAAAAAAGTGAAAGTGCTATGAAACTGTAGCCAGACAGAAGGAAAAAAAGTGAAAGTGCTATGAAACTGTAGCGACAGAAGAAAAAAAAGTGAAAGTGCTATGAAACTGTAGCCAGACAGAAGGAAAAAAAGTGAAAGTGCTATGAAACTGTAGCCAGACAGAAGGAAAAAAAGTGAAAGTGCTATGAAACTGTAACCAGACAGAAGGAAAAAAAGTGAAAGTGCTATGAAACTGTAGCCAGACAGAAGGAAAAAAAGTGAAAGTGTTATGAAACTGTAGCGACAGAAGAAAAAAAAGTGAAAGTGTTATGAAACTGTAGTCAGACATCAACAAATAAAGAGGAAAGAGAAAAAGTCAAGCAAATATTCTGGCTGATGGCAGAGGCACAGCGTTGGTGAAGAAGTTTAAAGTCTGGAGTCTATTAAATTTTTTCTGCACCTGGTCCCTGACATTCAGTGTCTATGCTCCATGGAAAGGCCAGCTTCAAAGCTCACTGCTGTCCAGAGGAGAACGTTTAAACATGGTCGTTCCCTGTGTCTTTCAATCTGGCTGTGCCCTCACATACGCACACACACATACACACACACACGCTACCACACACACACGCACACACACACACTACCACTATGTCTAGCTGAACTCCGGCCAGGCAGCCACACACTGCTTCCCATAAAGCCCCAGCAAGCCATTCTCTATGCAGGTGTTTATGGAGTCAGCCTCCAGGATGCTAACAACAGTAACAAGCTGTTCATTGCTTAATTCATCTCCAAGTGAAACCCATCAGATGACATGGGGAAGGAATTACAGTGTGGTTAACCTGAGTTGTTGACTCATTGTTGTTGTTGTTGTAACTTCACAATGGAGATTGAAGATGTTAAATGTGGAACGTGATAAACATTTGAAATAGGCTAATCTAATAATATATTTTTCAGCTAGCCATCCACAAACCAAACATTGACTTAATCCTATGCAATATCCAGTTGCATAGGCATTACTAATGTCCAGAGAATATATGGTAGCTCAAAGCCACATGGTTTGGCAGAGATCCAAGGAAACGTGCCCGGGCCTCCTCATATCCTGTGTTAAACTTAAAAGGAACTGCTGCAGACAATGGTGACCTAGATGGAGAGAAGGCCAGTCTGGGTAGTATTATTATGATTCTCATCTAGAGATTTAACGCTGAGGGAAAGAATTAATTTACTACAGGGTAGAAAGCAACAACAACAACAAAATACTGAGGGAAATGTAAGGCTGGTTGAGTGAATAGGGCTCACATGCTTTTTTTTACTAGAAGTCCTTGAACTACAGTGTTGGTTAAGGGCTTGTAAGCATGTGACAAATACAACCAGTCGGCGCATAGAAATTATGTCATGTATATGCTCATAATAATCTTATCAACAAGGCATTGTTGGCTCTTAACCCCTAAATTGGCCCATGGGGCACTAAGCTAATTTGAGGGCCTGTGTCATTTTTCTTCTATTACGCAACTATTCCTGGGGTCTCCTTCATTAGATGTTTGTCCTGTAGAGTGTGACTGTATTTACACTACTGAACTGATCTAATATGGACATTTAAAACATTGCCCCTAGCAGAACATAACTGTAGGATGACATCATTGGGGAGAGTTGAGGCTGGAGACCCAGACAGGAAATGAGTGGTTTCATACATATTTATTTTTCCTTTTTGAATATGAACCCTATATTATCTACTTCAATTGAAGTTACTCCTGCATTGCTAATGGGGTTGTAATTCCCTAGCCAGCCTGGTATAATATTACTCATAGCCTCTTGACCTGTTGTATGTTACTTGATAACATTTTCAGACGGAGTAGTTGGCTTCAGAAGAAACCGTTTAAAGCAGTAGGTGGCCCGTGGGCCAAATACGTCCCGTGGGTGATTTTATTTGCCTCTACCCCCCCCCCCCCCCCCCCCCCAGTTTTCTGCGAAAAATAAAAAATTTGAGTTGGTACTGGGCTGTACGCACTACCGGTGATCAGGCCTACAGTACCACCGTTGTGTCATCAGCAAACTTAATGCTGATGTTGGAATCGTGCTTGGCCACGCAGTCATGGGTGAACAGGGAGTACAGGAGGGGACTAAGCACACACCACTGAGGACCCCGATGTTGAAGATCAGCGTGGCCGATGTGTTGTTACCTACCCTTACCACCTGGGGGGCGGTCCGTCAGTAAGTCCAGGATCCAGTTGCAGCGGGAGGTGTTTAGTCCTAGGGTCCTTAGCTTAGTGATGAGCTTTGTGGGCACTATGGTGTTGAACACTGAGCTATAGTCAATGAACAGTATTCTCACATAGGTGTTCCTTTTGTCCAGGCTGGAAAGGGCAGTGTGGAGTGCGATTGAGACCGCATCATCTGTGGATCTGTTGGGGCAGTATGCAAATTGGAGTGGGCCTAAGGTTTCCGGGATGATGGTGATGATGTGAGCCATGACCAGCCTTTCAAAGCACTTCATGGCTACCGATGTGAGTGCTACGGGGGCGGTAGTCATTTAGGCAGGTTACCTTCGCTTTCTTTGTCAAATACTATATCTGTTTGGGATTGTTGCTGTTAATTTGCAGTGTACAAATGATTTATATCTATGTTCCAACCCCCCAACCATCAGCTCAAGAAAAAAATTGTCCCACGGCTAAATGTAATTGGGGACCCCTGGTGTGAAGAAAGTCTCGAGCCACGGTGTGAGTGAGTTGTTTTGGAACAATCTGAGGACCTAGTCTTGAATAGCTGCATGCATAGCCTCACTTAACTAGAGCTCCTTGTGTTTTACACAACATCTCATTCTACATTGTAGAATCTATCTAAAGCTTGCATGTCTTGTTGCGATTACTTGCTGTAATTGTGGCATGTTCACAGTTTAATGTAATCTATTTAAAGTACTAATGCATAACATTTGCCAACTATATAATATTATCTAGTAGTTACTTCTATCTTGAGTTGTTAGGAGAGTTTATTGAGTCAAGGGAACTTACTCAAGTGATTTCCAGTCCACCCTTATTGTTTTGGCCAAATGTAATGTGTCAGCTATTGCTGATTGCTACCTAAAGACAGATATTTGAACAATGCGGGACCATGGTCAGTTATTCCTCCAACATGAACAGCACCCTTAAAGTGACAACCAGAAGTTGAAACAATAACAATGCCCTCACCCACCACTGTTTCGGTAAAAAGCTGAGGGATGGGGATGGATATATGTAACCACTCTCAAATTCAAATTCATAGACAGAGCTATGGATGCAAGGAGTGACCATCCATGATATCAAAAGTATAGATTTAACCATCTTTTAAAGCTATACAGTTTTAACTTACATTTACTTTGTTTGCAAACATTTGATTAAAACAAGTTCATATTCTGGGTTCTAGTGTGGTATGACAGTTGAACTAGCTAAAGTCATATGAGCCATTTAATAATCAATGGATATAGCTAGCTATATCATTCATGTATAAGTTTAAAAATGTATGTAGCAACTGCAGATTGTCCTTTTAAAATGGCTTGGTCCTCACCTCAGTATGAATCTCTGTGTACATGTCAATCAAAGCATCTCCAAACATGCCCCGGATGTCTGGGGGCTCTGGCGCCGGGACTTGCTCCACGATAAGATTCCACACCGAGAGTGGGCATTCGGATTCTTCCATGAAGACACCTAGGAGTTTAAACGGTCTAACAGAGGGGAGAATTGAAACTAGTCATTCACATATGTCTGGTCTAGAAGTAATTTGCTTCATAATAATAATTTGCCGGTTTTGCCAGCAGTAGCAGAAGAGTGCTCGTCGTGGGTTGTCTGTCTCATTTGGCTACTGTAGATAGCTAAGTCAGTTAACGTTAGCTATCTAGTTAGTTGTTAGATAGCATCTCAGTAACATTAATTGAATAATTTCATGCACATTATATTTGTGCTTAAATTTTACATTTTAAAACTTGAGAGAAATGTGAGCTAACCTGCTAGTTAGTAAATCAAAGACTAAAATGTAAACTTACCTTGTTGTTGCTTCCTGTATCCAGTGTAAACATTCTTGTATCCAAGGCAGACATATCGCGAAATCAGTATCCCTCCACCACTGCTTAGAATAAACTATTTCTGGTGTAAATAAAATGTTCAATAGTTTAATTTTGTCCCCTGGAAAATCCATGGGAACATTATTTCAGCTTCATATTATAGTATACAGTTTTATTGTTGTACTTTGTTATTGCATAAACCTGGTTGAATACAAAGTCAAACCAGATGTATTTTTTATAATAACCACACATTAATATCTTATTTCATACAAAGGAACGATAACAAAAAGAGAGCAATGTTAGTTAATCTTATCTCAAATGCAGTTTAAATATTGTGTCTAGCTAACGAATATCAGTAGCCATAGTTATTTATGTAGGGGAAAACCCGTTCTCATAATTTTGACCGTAGTGAGTAGGTTATAGCTCACAGGCAATTTACTGGGGGACGGACCAGAATCTAAGCACTAAACTGGGTAGTCACGTGTAAATTGAAACATAACCCCCGTAGAGGCGTAATAACTTTCCCTCTCTTTGCACGTTTCAGCTTCGGATCTGTGCGAGACCGGCTGGGCAATCGAGAATAAAGCCTCAATTGTAGGCTAGATGCACATCTGAAAATGTTATGAGGATTTTATATTCTTCAACAATGTGGCAGAAACTGCTAAATGACCATAAACACTAAAGCACATTTTGTATTTTTTTTAAATCCTGGACACTGGAACAAACACAGTCTCTTTCGTCTTGTTTTGGATATTTTTTTGGTCATGAAAATGGTTTCAAATCAGCACTATTCGATGGGGGTTATGCATTCCGTGTTGTCTCTACTGTTCTGTGTTCAGTTCGGTCTGTCTTTCTCTGTGGCTGGACATGAGAACACCTGTGATGCGAACGGTAGCGTCTACTATGTGGGAGAATGGTACTTTCTAGAATCGGACCACTGCACGCAGTGTGAATGCACCACAGAGGGGTCGTCTTGTGCACGGACGGAGTGTACCTCTTTGCCGGCCGCTTGCATCCATGTCAGCCACTATCCTACTGACTGCTGTCCAAGATGTGAGAAAATAGGCTGCGAGTACCGGGGAGTGGTGTACGAACTGGGACAAAACTTCCAGGTAGGCTACAGCAAGCACAATCCCCTACTTGGCACGATATGATCAAGTTAAACTTTACCTGGAATGAATAAACATAATATGTATGTGATGTCATTTACTTCTCAAATGTCTATTGAGTTGACTAATATTGATTCTTCTCTTACTATAATAAGCGTTGTGCTTCTGTAACGGATGTGAAATGGCTAGCTAGTTAGCGGGTACGCGCTAATAGCATTTCAATCGGTTACGTCACTTGCTCTGAGACCTGAAGTAGGGTTTCCCCTTGCTCTGCAAGGGCCATGGCCTTTGTGGAGCGATGGGTAACGATGCTTCGTGGGTGACCGTTGTTGATGTGTGCAGAGGGTCCCTGGTTCGCGCCCGTGTCGGGGCGAGGGGACGGTGTAAAGTTATACTGTTACATTGATGCTGTTGACCCGGATCACTGGTTGCTGCGGAAAAGGAGGAGGTTGAAAGGGGGGTGAGTGTAACGGATGTGAAATGGCTAGCTAGTTAGCGGGTACGCGCTAATAGCATTTCAATCGGTTACGTCACTTGCTCTGAGACCTGAAGTAGGGTTTCCCCTTGCTCTGCAAGGGCCGCGGCTTTTGTGGAGCAATGGGTAACGACGCTTCGTGGGTGTCAGTTGTTGATGTGTGCAGAGGGTCCCTGGTTCGCGCCCGTGTCGGGGCGAGGGGACGACGTAAAGTTATACTGTTACACTTCCTCCTGAAATCGTCTCTCCAAAGTCTCTCTGTGCGCAATTACGCGTCAGCAATTTTGGATATATTTTTTTCAAAAGTAACGTATTTGATTCACTGTTAACATGTCTCTTAATATATCACTGCATACGCGTCTTATGACAAGCAGCACATTTCATTTTCTTTCTTTTCGGAAACATCTCTGGGCGTCGGACTGTTTCTGGCACTGTATGCAGATCAATTTTCGAATATGGCTAAATTGCGCTACCCTGTGGTTTGTTGTTGAACTACTAACTGCATTTGTCACATGCGACGAATACAATAGGTGAATACCTTACCGTGAAATGCTTACTTACAAGCCCTTAACCAACAATGCAGTTCAAGAAATAGAGTTAAGAAAATATTTACTAATAAACTAAAGTAAAAAAATAAAATAACACAATATAATAACAATAACGAGGCTATATACAGCGGGTACGGGTACGGGTGCGGGTACGGGTACCCCCTGTATATAGCCTCGTTTGATACAGTAGCAGCTGAAACTTTTACTGACAGGGATTGTAACTGGTGAAGATACTGCCACATGGAGGCAGTATGATACTTTTGAATGCTACACTTACAGCAAGTCTATTCAAATGTGACAGTGCATATGTAAATTGAGAGAACAGATATAGATACAAATCCCCCTTTTGATATTGAGGTTCTTCTGGGGGCTCATTGTAAACATTTTGATAATCTCCTTCGTACTCCTCAACCATACTATAGAATGAGTTGTTCAGTTATGTTTGCTGTTTGTTTTCTTCTTCTAATTAAATCTGTGTTTCTTGTTTCTGATTATGTTGCTGTGCTAGTGATTACGTACAGCTTTGTTGTCTGTTCATGTAGTCAGTAGAGTCATTTGCCACAGTTCAACCCCCTTGAAGAATAAACTCAGCCCTCTGATTTGTTTCATTTAATTCAATGGATAGTGGAGACCAAATCCAACCAAGCTAAGCAGTATTTTAAGACCCCCTAAGTCAGTGAATTAGAATATGAAACAACTCTGGCAACAGAAAGCCACGCAGAGAGATTTACTTGTGGCTCATTGTCCTCTTGATGAAGTTATTATATAGGCCTCTGACACAGTACTGGAGGAGCTCAGAGACTTTTGAGTTTTCTTCTTCCACTTCATTTAACCCACCCTCTGTATCTGAACCTCAGATATGCTGATAAACATCCAATACCATGACAGGGGAAAACATCTGGCAACAGTTTAAATGAATTGTATACCATAAAGCATATACTACACATATATAAGCACATCTTAAACATGGCATTATGGTTATATGTCAGACTTCTCTTTTTCAGATATATCTTGAAATGGGCTATAGGCTAGCATCTACACTAATGCTTATAGCTCAGGAAAACCAACATGCTGTCACAGTTAAATTTGTCACTGTTAAACTGAAAGCACCTGCATAAGTCAATCTTATCGTTGTAGAATCAATCGATTGCCCTGTCTCTTTGAATGAGCACTTTCTTCTGTCCAACTGCTCATGTCTAACAGTGATATCTGCCAGTGGCAGTCTAAAGAACACTAGGAGGCCTATGTACTGTATGTGGTTGCATCCCAAATGTCACAACATTCCCCTTTGGGCTCTGGTCAAAAGTAGTGCACTATAAAGGGAATAGGGTGCCATTTGGGATGAAGCCTCTGTCTCTGACAGCCTGTGTTTTGTTCTGTGTGATTGGCAGCCCAACGAGTGCGAGCAGTGTACCTGTGACAGTGACGGCATCGCCCGCTGCCTGGTGGCAGACTGCGCCCCCCCACCCTGCGTCAACCCTATTTATACCAAAGGGAAGTGCTGCCCAGAGTGCCCAGAGGGTAAGTAAACTGACCTGTATACATCTCATGGATATTTATGACATAGAACCCCCCGCCATACTTAGCAGAACCACCTTGTTAAAAAATCCTGGGGAGAACCCTGAGAAGTATTTCGTTCCATTCTATTTGAGCCAAAGGGAGATGAGAGAGGGCTAGAGACAGGGAAGATGATGTTCTGACTCCTCACATTGTCTATTCTCTTCATAATTTACCCCTTAGAGTGATGCATGCCGTTAGTTTTGTCACATTACTGTTGTCAGCACCACAAGCAACAATACATGAAGGTGATCATTTATCCAAACAAATGGAAGTAGAGGTAGTGGGGGGCAGAATGAGCAATATATGCATGAAGTAATCTGCTTCACGCACCATTACCAATGACTGATTCTCTCTCTCCTATTCTGCTGAGACACTCATTAGCTTTTAAAAGGAAGTTTATCGAGTTGGAAAATAGCCAAATGAAGATGCATTCATTGTTTGAGTTTAGGAGGTCTAAGACTGCGTAATTAATAGTATAGCGTTTTTTCAAAAACAGTACTTCGGAGGTAATCAATATTTATTGTCTGAAATTCAACTGATCATAAAAATACCCTCTCCTCTTTATGGTAGAGGTGACCGTTTATCCTCATAGAAAGAGAAGCGCATTGGAAAATATCACAACCATATAGCAAGTTAACAGAAATGATTGTATGTGTGTGATTCCCCAGGGCCCAACTGCTATGTGGATTCAACCCGGAGCCAGGTGATTCCAGGAGGTGAACCACTGTGGGTGGACTCCTGCACCAAGTGCCGCTGCCACGACTCAGGTGATGCTGGCTACTGGGAGGGCAACCGCTTGGCCACCTGTTCCCGCGTACGCAACTGCACCTCTGGAGAGACTAGCCAGAAGAACTGATTAAGTAGGACCAGTCATTTGCCCCGGTATAGGGTGAAGTTGCCCCTAGACACTGATCTTGGGTCAGTTTTGAATTTTCCCCCACTAATGGTTAATGTTAGGATTGGAGGAGAGGGAGCTGATCCTAGAACTGTACCTAGAGGAAACTTCTCCCCAGAGAGATTTGCCCCTGAATGTTTGGTGGTTATCAGCAGGACGGTGTTGGGCTAGTAACTGAAAGATCGCTGGTTCGAAATACCCCAAATAACCGGTCGATGTACCCTTGAGCAAGGCACTTATCCCTAATTTTCTCCATAGGCACTATATTATGGCTGACCCTGTAAAACAACACATTTAACTGCACTTATCCGGTGTATGTGACAATAAAATATATTTGTAAATTTTTACTGACATGTACTGTAGCATGCATCACAAACACTTTTACAGCAGAAAAATCCAACTGTAACTACTATGTGAATGTATTTTTCGCTCTCTTGTCTAAACCTATTCCAAAGAGACTGGAGTTGTTTTGCTGGCATTATATTGCAATATTCATGTTCATGTATTATCAATAAATGAACATGTCAAGAGGCAGTTCACTCTCAAATCGAAGATTGTCTGAGGTTTTCAGACTTGGTCTAATGTTAAGATGAGTACACGTCCCACACCATCTGCTGTCAAGATCCAACAATAAGCCTCAAACTCAAATATTTCCCATTCATTTAAGATGGAAGCCTTTATCTGTTAGGGACCATCTCATGATTCTCTTCTTGATATTAGACCACTTTTGAGATCTGAAAACACATCTGAATAACTTTGAATTTGGAGTGAACTATCTTTTTAACATTCCTTGCCCAAAACATTTCCTAATATAGTTGAAGGAGGGGGCAGTTTGACCCAACTGAGTCTGAAGAACTCTGCTTTCGTGTGTGTACTCTAAACAAGGATTAAGCAGGTGAAGTAGCCACATATTTCTACACTAGTACAAATGTTTCAATGTGGTGTAGATGATAGGGAATATCCTACATTTTGGGATGTTATACTTCTCTAGTAGTGTTATTGGAAGATTTTGACCAACTTCAATGGATATTAATTGAGGTATACCATCTCCATCTTATTTGAATTGATCATGAAGGAAACATTAAATATATGAAAATAATTGAGAGGTTCTGAAAGCTAAAGGCTGGTGTAAGCAACATTACATTTTCTGAATGAATGCTATAGGTTTGTAAACTATAAGCTACTCACTATCATAATGTCAGAGATTCTGTTCACTTTCTTCCTTTACGTCCGTTCTCAAGGGACCATTGCATGAAAACCATTAAAGGCAAGAAACCGTTCTTCTTGTGTATGTTGTTGTGTAGCATATTGGTCTGTGCAGGCATGGATAGGATGCCAACATCCAAGCTTTGTCATTTCAGGCAAGGCTCTCATTACACTTCTCTAGTCGACTCTCCTAATACCGTGTCTCTTGATTATGTTATTGAAGATGTTGTATGTTGTTTATCTTTTATCCATATCTTTAGGAACTCCCTCCATCTTTCATAAAAAAAAGCTATGTAAACTTACAGTAAGTGAAAACAAAGTGTCCTTGTATGTCCATTAACTATACTGTCCACTACAGTGTGCTGCCATTGTTGTGTAGAAGGATGTTTATTTATTACACACTGGATGTCTTGTCACTAAGGGGATGCCAGCGGTTCATTGTTTGGGGACAGCGCTCCCCCTCAACAATAACTGTTACGTTTTCTGTTCAAATTAGTTATGGGGTAGATTTATCTCTGAGACAGTATGAACATAATTTAACACTACCTAGAAATGATCCTTTCTTTGTAATGCATCAACTGATGGGAGCGGGGTTTGGTCAACACTGCCATTAGTAGATCATTCCAAAAACGTGGGCTACATTACTAGAATTCGGCTAATGCAAACAATTTCCACCCAAGGCGTAGGATCCCCTTAGCCAGTTTCTGTCTAATATCTAACAAAGTAGTTTAGCGTTTTAATTTGAGCTGCATTGCAATGTGATGGTATTTCTGAACCTCCCTCTGAAGGAACATTAGTGGCTCAACTATTATAATCAGTTATTTGTGTTTTGTTTTGCATGGATTTTTCATGACTGCTACCAGTTCCACTCTGCCTTTGGAACCAGGAGAAGGTTCTATCACTCTATTCTCTTCAGTCTCAGTACATTTTCGATTACTCCTCAAATCAAATCAAATCAAAATGTATTTGTCACATACACATGGTTAGCAGATGTTAATGCGAGTGTAGGGAAATGCTTGTGCTTCTAGTTCCGACCGTGCAGTAATATCTAACAAGTAATCTGACAATTTCACAACAACTACCTTATGCACACAAGTGTAAAGGAATAAATAAGAATATGTACATATAATTATATGGATGAGCGATGACCGAACGGCATAGGCAAGATGCAGTAGATGGTATAGAGTATATACATATGAGATGAGTAATGTAGGGTATGTAAACATTATATAAAGTGGCATTGTTTAAAGTGACTAATGATACATTTATTACATACATTTTTTTTATTATTAAAGTTGCTAGAGATTTGAGACAGTATGTTGGCAGCAGCCACTCAATGTTAGTGATGGCTGTTTAACAGTCTGATGGCCTTGAGATAGAAGCTGTTTTTCAGTCTCTCGGTCCCAGCTTTGATTCACCTATACTGACCTCGCCTTCTGGATGATAGCGGGGTGAACAGGCAGTGGCTCGGGTTGTTGTTGTCCTTGATGATCTTTTTGGCCTTCCTGTGACATCGGGTGGTGTAATTGTCCTTGAGGGCAGGTAGTTTGCCCCCGGTGATGCGTTGTGCAGACCTCACTACCCTCTGGAGAGCCTTACGGTTGTGAGCGGAGCAGTTGCCGTACCAGGCGATGATACAGCCCGACAGGATGCTCTCGATTGTGCATCTGTAAAAGTTTGTGAGTATTTTTGGTGTCAAGCCAAATTTCTTCAGCCTCCTGAGGTTGAAGAGGCGCTGTTGCGCCTTCTTCACCACACTGTCTGTGTGGGTGGACCATTTCAGTTTGTCCGTGAGGAACTTAAAACTTTCCACCTTCTCCACTATTGTCCCGTCAATGTGGATAGGGGGGTGCTCCCTCTGCTGTTTCCTGAAGTTCACAATCATCTCCTTTGTTTTGTTGACGTTGAGTGTGAAACACACCAGCCAGCTGGTCTGGGCATGCTCTGAGGATGCGGCCGAGGATGCTGTCTGGGCCGGCAGCCTTGCGAGGGTTAACACGTTTAAATGTTTTACTTACTTTGGCTGCGGTGAAGGAGATCGGATCCCAGTAGGTGACCCAAAACAACAGCGCCGCAAAAGGGGCAGATGGAGCGGTCTTCTGGTCAGGCTCCGTAGACGGGCACATCGCTCACCGGTGTATGCCTTATAATTAACGAGTCGTGGTGTGATCATAACAACATACAGGAACTCAAGTCCTTTTGTTCACCTGACCTAGAATTCCTTACAATCAAATGCCGACCGCATTATCTACCAAGAGAATTATCTTCGATTATAATCACAGCCGTGTATATCCCCCCCCCCAAGCAGACACCTCGACGGCCCTGAAAGAACTTCATTGAACTCTATGTAAACTGGGAACCACATATCCTGAGGCTGCATTTATTGTAGCTGGGGATTTTGACAAGGCTAATCTGAAAACATGGCTCCCTAAATTTTATCAGCATATCGAATGCGCGACCCGGGCTGGCAAAATGCTGGATCATTGCTACTCTAACTTCCGCGACGCATACAAAGCCCTCCCTCGCCCTCCTTTCGGCAAATCTGACCACGACTCCATTTTGTTGCTCCCAGCATATAGACAGAAACTAAAACAGGAAACGCCCGTGCTCAGGTTTTTTCAACGCTGGTCCGACCAATCTGATTCAACGCTTCAAGATTGCTTCGATCACGTGGACTGGGATATATTCTGAATAGCCTCAGACAATAACATTGATGAATACGCTGATTCGGTGAGTGAGTTTATTAGCAAGTGCATCAGTGATGTTGTACGCACGGTGACTATTAAAACCTTTCTCAACCAGAAACCGTGGATTGATGGCAGCATTCGCGCAAAACTGAAAGCTCGAACCACTGCTTTTTATCATGGCAAGGCGACCGGAAACATGACCGAATACAAACAGTGTAGCTATTCCCTCCACAAGGCAATCAAACAAGCTAAGCGTCAGTATAGAGACAAAGTAGAGTCGCAATTCAACGGCTCAGACACGAGACGTATGTGGCAGGGTCTACTGTCAATTAAGGATTACAAAAAGAAAACCAGCCCCATCGTGGACACCGACGCCTTGCTCCCAGACAAACTAAACAACTTCTTTGCTCGCTTTGAGGACAATACAGTGCCACTGACACAGCCTCATAGACAGAGATATCTATTACAGGTTTCTTTGAATGCCATGGCAACTGGACGCAATGGAGGGAAAAAAGTATCAGTATCAGCCCCCTCATCAGGATGGGTACATCCCAACGGTACCCTATTCCCTACATAGTGCACTACTCTTAACCAGAGCCCTATGGGCCCTGTTGAAAAGTAGTGCACTATAAAGGGAATAGGGTGCCATTTAGGACACAATTGACGACTCAGGTGAAACATATTTTCTCATCTGGCAAGGAAAAACAAACCAATCACGTGAGTGTATCTCATTTACCATCAGATTTATTGATTGTATAGAAAAAGTTGGTTTGATATAACATTATGCATTCTATATAAGATATAACATTTTCAACATTCAATATACAAAACCTAGATACAGTACATCTTTAAAAATGCACTCCAGCTTGAAGGCCCAAGGCAGTCAGTAGGTGATGTTCTCCAATGCCCTCATCCTATCCTGTTTCTCTTTCAGTTACCCACCACTTCCTTGAAATGACTGCTCTGACAGTGAGGGAAAATATTGCTCAATGGGCATTAGGTTGAAACGTATAAGTAGAAGGGGGAAGCCATGCAGTGTCTGCCAACAGATGGATAAAGAGAACTTCAGACACACTCCAAAGGGTGGACAGTACCTTAGTATGCCACATGTCTGCTTTTCTTATTCAAGGATGCATCAAACACATGGTCAATGAAGAAAGCTGATGCCCCGCAATTATCAATTTCCAGGACAAAATTGAATACAATAATAGTTGACTGCGGGGAGGGAGGGTGCAGAGGGATGCATCCCATATGGCACCCTCTTTCCTATATGGGCCCTGGTCAAAAGTAGTGCACTAGATAGGGAATAGGGTGCCATTTGGGACGCAAACGAGGAGCGGTGCTTTATCACTGGTTTATAGCTGGCGAGTTGTGTGGGAGAGACAAAGTCCTGGGCAGGATGTCTCTAAGCTTGTGCTGAAAGGTCCCCCTGTCAACACCATCATATCAAATCTGTATTATACAGTACCTACAATGTGAGACCACAGTCACTATAAGTGGGGTAGTGGGGCAGAATACAGCCAATAGGCCAAACAAGATAATATGATGGATATACCAATATGATTTATGACTAAATGGATGTAATAGTACCAATATGATGGATTATTCCTGTACTAGCCTACTTGGGCATGATCTCCATATAGATATCAAGTTAACAGAACAGACTGAGTTCTATTGGACGTTTTCTCTGTTCACAACACAAATGATATGGTAATGCCTGTTCATGCACCTGTAATACATGATAACTAGCTCTTGATGTCTGATACAAGTCTGATATGTACAGAAATCACATCCTGTAGTCTACTGTACAGTAAACCAAATATCCACCAATTGTTCAGTAAGATCTTTGACTGAAGTTCTGATAAAAAGCCCAGTCTGTAGACCTAACCAGACGATTTGACAATCACTGGCAAAAACATTGTTTTTATCAAAGCATTTCATTTAATGAAACCATTGACTAAAACTTCAGTACCAAATATGTTCAGGATTGTGTGCTACTGCATCAGTAGTAAGCTCATTCTTCTAAGCAGATTTTAGGTAATGATGCTAGCTATATATAAAAGCTTCTTCCCACAGTTCCAAGTAGTATATTTAGCCTTTAGGAAAATGATTCCCTCAACATGGAACATAAAAGCAGGAGCTTGGCAGGATGATGAATCATACTATACTGGGACCATAGGCAGTAATATGTCAAACTCCTATGGTCCACAGCCATCAGAAAGCAGTACATACACAGCATTCACCCATTTGACAGAAGTAATGACATCCAGAATACAGTAGCGTAAATGTACATTGGTCTCCAGTGTAGAATGAGGAGTAGAGTATTCTCTTTCCGAGGTGCTCTCACACCAGTAGTAGTGCACTCAAAAATGAAAAGGCAGCAGAATGAGAGATGAGAGAGAGAGAGAGAGAGAGAGAGAGAGAGAGAGAGAGAGAGAGAGAGAGAGAGAGAAGAGATGATTGTTGAAGTCCTCCTGATATTTCTATAGAGGAGCAGTGTGCTTCAGACACAGCTGTCTGTGTATTCATCAGATGGTCAAGTACAGAAAAACACTGTGGTGTTCACACAGACACACACAGAGAGAGGGATGGTAGAGCCAGGGAGTGAAATAAAAGGAAATGGAGGGTGTTGTAAAAAAACAAAAAAGAAGGGAAATGCACTCAATGCACTTGAAAAGGCTCTTTAAAATAAACAGAGGGGAAACGGGTTGGTTGGGGCATCTCTAAATACTCACTGTCTCAAGCCAGGCCAAGAAAACCATTGATAGTACAAAAGAGAGATTTCCACATCACTTCACACAACAGAATGCAGCATTCCTTATCATTGCCCCTCATAACAATTTTGAAGGCATCAGTTTGGTGTTTAGGCAGTACACAAAGGAAAAGGAGAAGAAAATGAGAGAAGAAAAAGCTTACTGACGTTAAAAGGCTTTTATATACTGGTGGTGTTAATAGCGAAATTATATTTTATATTTTCTTACTATATGTGGGCTGGTTTTCCATTTATTCGAGGGGACTCAATAAATAACCAACTTCAGTTCTGTTCTTATCACCTCAGTGCTTCAGTGCCTCTGACTTTGAATAGATTAAATTAATGCTACAATGCAAATATTCACCATATTAGACAGTCCTTACAGTATTCACAATTTAAACCACTAGGTTATCGATGCCTTATCATTTTATTTTCCAAAAACGTGGATTGCATTTTGAAATAGAAATGAAAGAAAAAAGTGGAGCAAAGAGTCTTGTATTTGAGCAATAGATGATCCTCTTCTAAAACTGTCTGGGACACATTGTCATACAGCAAACGTTTACACTTTCATCAGTATCTAATGTAACCTTCTCTTTGCGTGAGAACAAGTCAACAAAATAGTCTCTAATAATCACCTGTCAGAACCATGCCAGAAGTCCATCTTCTCTTCTATTTGCTGGACCTTTCTCCTCCACACAGGTCAAAACTAGTTCCTTGAATAGCCATATCCATCCACTACCGGGAGGTCTTTATTCATTTTATTCACTCAACCTTGATTCTCTCCACAGAAGGTCACACCTCTGTCTTAATAAAAAGTGTTGGTGCACATTGTCGCTCTCCTCCAGCACCGTTTGTCAACGTCAGAGACATGGGAAATGGGGAAAGCCTGCATTGGATGCAGGCACAGACAGTACACATTCATTTTGCGCCGATATAGTGTTCTGATTGACAGATTCTCACAGAGAGATCAGGGCAGTTCTTCTTGGTTCTGCTCATGTAACTCTGAATCCCAAACCCAACCCCCAGCATATCAACAACCCAATATAATATGACTCCTCTTGAACCCCCGTTGCTTTGTGTTATCAGGACCGAGACACCAGTAGCACTGGACTTATTGCTGTGTGTTTCATGTACAGTGTGTGCATTTCCAGAACAGCACTGTCGCCAGGGGAAAGAATCTGAATCTAATCTGATATATCCTCTGTCCTCATCTATTCCTGAGAGCTAGTCAGTCAGTCAGGGTCCCAGCCATGTTGTAGGCCTGCCGTAACCGTCGAGCCGTTGGCAGGGTGGGAGGGCAACAAGTGTGTACCAGTATCCCCACACAGACTGGGCTGTGAGAGGCCAGGGCAGACTCCTAGCGCAGGTCGGTGGGGGGTATCTGAGTCAGGCTGAGGGAGGTAGAGGAGGAGATGAAGGCTCTCTGCTGTGTATTATAGTTCTCTCCCCCATCTCCCTTCCTCCTCCTCCATGTCAAGGCCGGGGCTCTCTATCTGTCTAGCCCCTGAAAGGCCGGGGCTCTCTATCTGTCTAGCCCCTGAAAGGCCGGGGCTCTCTATCTGTCTAGCCCCTGAAAGGCCGGGGCTCTCTATCTGTCTAGCCCCTGAAAGGCCGGGGCGGGGGCTTGCCGATCTCCACAGAGATGTTGGTGTAGAGAGGGTACTTCTTAAACTGGAGCACGCGGTACGTTAAAGTGCTGATCCCGTCTCTCTTCATAGTGTTCTTGGTGTTCTGGATCTTGTTGAATCTGGAGAAGATTTTAAAAATCATTATTATTACTGGGAAATGTTTTCATTGTAGCAAACAGTGAAATATTATTGCATGTTTTACTTTTTTTATCACAATCATCATGGCTAACATTTTGATTTTGCATGTTTCTTGTTAATCCCATATTGGCCAACAGGTGGTGCTATGAGCATGTACTGGAACTCAGAGGACAAATACAGGAATCATCCATCTGTAACAGTCATCCATTGTCCAAGGCCAAGGCTACAATACCCCATGGTTTTCTCAGATTTCCTGTTACTGTTTGAGAAGAGGCAGGGATTCAGAGTACATAAACTGCTTCAGTAGCCAACAGTGCATATCCAATCTTCAAAGAGCAGTGAATGGATCAAACAAGATGTATTTTTATGTGCTTGGACATAAACCCACTACGACACAATCCAAGTCAACCTAAGAAGAACCCTGCAGCAGCACCTTGTCACTTACAGCTAAACAGAGATTTCTCTACACGCAGATCTTGTCAGGAATCTAAATTAAAGCTAAATTACTTTTAGACTAAGAGAGAAAGGAGGGGGTAGCAAGAGACAGAGAGAGTGAGAGGAAGGGAGAAAGAGAGGGGGAGGGAGAGAGAGATTTATCTATAAATCTATCAAGAGGAGAGAGGATTAAAGGCAATAGCCTGAATGTGCTCTACTACTATACTTTATCATAGTCTCTCAATGATCTCACAATGAAATCGGAGATATTCTCACATATTACATAAATATGGACTGTAAAAGCATGCAACTTTCAGAGTAAGCTTCCCCTATTCATGTTTTGGTATCAACTTATATCGGCAAGACATCAGCCATAAAAAGCCATAAAACCACTATTTTAGCATGAGATGATAATTCATAATGCATGTTTGATGACGATGCTACTCTGTGGAAGGAGGAAGCCTTGTATTCATTGAGTTAATATGCATGAGTCCACGGTGTAAGGCAGTGCCAACTAATCTTTTGGAATAATGATGAATGGTAGTCTTTCTTCTTTTGGCAAGCCTTATGTCTCATTATTATGCCTAAACCACATCTCCTACTTCCCACTGACCAAACAGAGCAGAATGGGTGGCAGTAACAGAGCTGTAGAGGTGGTCAACATTAATCATCAACAACATGCGCTTTGGTAAACAGTAAACACTGGTCGTGGTAGGAGATTAGAACCACTCGCTCCTGGATACGCTGAAGAATGCCCTGGAATGTCTGGTGGGTAAGACTGGGTTTGCAACGGAAGCTGCATAATTATGGTAAACTAGGCTAATTTGTTGACCTAAGAAACATTTTTGGAGGCATAATGCGTTTTCCTACGAGGACAGATACAACATAATAATTAGAGTGCAAGGATAGAATAATTAGTTTTTTTCAGGAAATAGGCTAATCCAGGTTTTTAGGACAGCGATTTGACACTTAATGCTCTTCTTGTGCAGCCTTTCTCTAAGTACTACACACATCATGAGTATATGGGCATATTAGGAGCTTTTAATTAAAGGGGCAGTGCAGTCAAAAACGTTATTTTCTTTGTGGAAGAATGGTGTCGCATCCGTCCAATAGAGTTCAAGACACTAGTAGAATCTATGCCAAGGTGCATTGAAGCTTTTCTGGCTCGTGGTGGCCAAACACCATATTAAGACACTTTATGTTGGAGTTTCCTTTATTTAGGAAGTTACCTGTATATTGCCACACTATGAGGTTGGAATGACACTATGAAATTGTGAAAATTATGATCATGAACTTTTAGTGTAAGATCTGTTTGAAAAGACAGCCTGAAATGTCCGCTTGTTTGGCTGGGTGGGGTTTAAGTTAATAGACCAATAACGAAGAGAGTTTGCCCTCCTCTCTGCCAATAACAGCTAGTTTTCAGGTTACACATCCCTCCCACTCCAATTAGGCCCCTCGTTCTGACCACTCCCAGACTGTCCAAGACTTCTTTGAAAAATTGCATTTTGCTAAGATGCTATTTTTGTTTCTTTTTGACCATTTTAATTGAAAACAATCATAGTAAGGTATTTCATTGTTACCCAGAAATTCTTTGATATTGAGATAACAAAGTCTGCTTTGGACCTTTAAAACATCAGCGACCTTAATAACTTAACTCCAGTGAACCGGGCTAAAGGCCCTAACCATAAAATCTCTGCCCTTGAGCAAGGCAGTTAACCAACCAACAACACCTGCTCCCCGGGCGCCGAGGACATGGACGTCAATTAAGGCAGCCCCCTGCACCTCTCTGATTCAGATGCGGAAGACACATTTCCCTTTCCCTTTCCCAATACGCTGTTAGAATTTTGAGAAGCGCTCTCTCTCTAAAAGGTTTGGCTATAAAAGCCCAGACCCTTCAAGGCCTTTCTACTTCCCTCTATTTTAAAACCCAAATGTATTATTTTACAAATCAAAACACTTCAAATAATCCCCAAAGTATTTTAATGAGGAACAAACATTTTTGGGGGGGAGGTTTCCCTAATAGGGGTTTCTCTGTCTATCTTTCCTCTTCAAGGCATTTATTAATTATTTATTGGCCCAAAATAAATTGTGTCCATGACAACTTTCGCAAAAGCCGAGGCTCATGGATCAGAATCAAGTCAGGCTGGAGAATAAAGTGCTGGAAATGTCAGTCAAAGGATGATGGTCAGTCTCTCTCTCTCCCTCTATCTACGTTTATCTATCTATCTATTGCATCTGTCTGTCTCTCTCTCTATCCATCACACAGCGAGTCAGCGACAGATTCCTTAGAATTAGTCTCTGATGTATTGGTTGTCATAAAGCCAATGGGACCGGATGTCAACCCTGCTCTTGTTGTCTATAGAACTCAACTGGTGTCAATTCAGCAAGTAATAACTCTGACCCATATTAGAGTAACCTAGGTGACATGACACACTTTCATTTCTACAAAAACAAGCCTTGTAATTCATTTCTGATAGCATGTCCTATACTAAATGACCCAAGACTGTACATACATCACAGTGTGTTCATGCAGGACAGCTACATATCTTAGAAATATGTTATCAGCGATGGTACATATTAGGCACATGTTAGGTTCAAGGCACCCTATTCCCTATAGTGAACTACTTTAGACCAGGCCATGTGGTAGTGCACTATAAAGGGAATAGGGTGCCATTCCGATTCATGTTGATTGGGATTGCATGGTAAGTACTTAGATCAGTATCTATCAACCCATCCACCTGCCACAAGCCAAACAGACAACAGCAAGCTTCCCTGGCTATGTCAGCACAGCAAACCCCTCTTACATCAACATGTTTCAATTCATTAGGCGCAGCAACAACAACTAATTCATTTTCCCATGGAAATTTGTTTATTAGGCTCTCGTGCTAGCTATTGCAGGATCTCTTCATTGGTTCATTATTATTATTGTCTGAGGCACTCATCAAAATGAGCGTTGTCTTCTGTGGCTGTTATCTTCACACACTGGAAATCATAGGGAGTGGGAGTTCATGGAAAACTAATAGAACCAAGATCAGGCTGAGGATTAAATGGCCTCCCCATGGTTATTTAGCCTTCAGAGCATGGTAAGAGCCAGCAACGGGGCTGGATGTGATCAATAACAGTCTGTAACTTCTACAGTGCGTGAACTCATGCTATGCAATAATAATGTTTTACAAATTGCAGCTCAGCTCTGTAGGGATCTGGGGTTTGGCAGCTATCACAACTAACAGCGCTGCATATACCCATGCAGTTATCGATCTGCTCTTTTTACAGTCATTGATGGGTTGTCTATTCATGTATGAAAGAGCCCTCTTAGCAGTGAATAAACAATGATAATCCATTTCTATGATAAGTGTTATGAGTTGTTATTTTCAAGCCAAATCTATGGGATATGACATGGGGGATTCATCTTAGAGCAGCCTTATAACCGCGAGCTGGTATTATAATGTGTTGAGTGTGAGACAACCTTTATCAAAAAGACAACTTTGGTAACCGAGCAAACAATAGCTACGGTACCTGTACTTTCTGTACCTTCAGGGAAAAGATCCATAGGAAAAGTCTGATCCCAGATCTGTTTTATGCTGTCTTGACAACTCCTATGTCATTGTCGGCAAGACAGCACAAACAGATCTGGAACCAGGCTTGTGTCTAGAGAGGAAAATATAGAAATCAAATACAAACCTTTGTGGGTTGGGTTCATTGTGCTTGTCTCTTTCATGTTTGATCATTCTGTAGCGGCCGATCCGGACGTCCGGTCGAACCACCTTCATCCCGTTGAGGGTGATCCTACAACAGAGTCATGGTTTAGAAAGGATCAGAGTTTTCATCCCAAACGGCACCCTATTCCCTACATAGTGCACTACTTTTGACCAGAGCCCTATTGACACTGGTCAAAAGCAGTGCACTACATAGGAAATAGGTTTCCAATTGGGAAGCAACCATAATCACACTTACAGCCATAGAAATATAAGTCATAACTGCTCCAAAACCGCTGTAGCAATGCCAGCCATGACCAGACACTGTCATAGCAATCTCAAGTTAAGCTTTAGCTGTAATGCGACAAAAATGGGTTCAAGCAAGGCACTGACTGTAGACAACCAGTAAAACTAAAGCCTATTCTAGAATTAGAGGGAGGAAAATAAGAAATTACTGTATATTCCTTTACGCAGTGATATGGAACCTTGTGTGTGTTTGGATGTTTACAATGTTTAGTTCCCAAGATGGGATGAAATGGTTTTATTTCTCTCTGTAATGCTCTGATTCATGCTGGATCTCCTGTGTTATTGGTGCAGCCAACCTTGATATTACAGTTTGTATCTGTGGGCCTCGCTCTTACTGACTGACAAACAACCAGCAAAACACATTGCTTCTGCATCCTGCCATCAAAGCCTCATTAGAACATATGAGAAGAAAATGCCAAGCGAGTCCAAAAAACATTTATGAATACAAATTCAGCAGAACATATTGAAGAAAACCCAGACTCTTCGCATTAAGTGTCTCTTAGCGTTCCTGAAGGGACCAGCCAAAGCAGCCTTGCTAACCGTCTTGGAAAACAAAGGCATTTGTTTGAGTAAAATGCTGCTTCCAGCTGCTTGACTGCTTGAACAATCGGGTCATTATAATCTCCCCATTTGGCTCTTTATCTGTGTGGAGCCCCTGGAGACAACCATCGGTCATGTGAGCATCCCGTTGCTCCAGCTTAAGCAATAGGCTAGCTGCTGCTTCTCTCTCTGGACCTTCCTCTTCCTTCCTAGTACATGATGGAGATCAATAACATAAACAGTGTCTGTCTGTCTGTCTGTTTCCGTGTGTTAGGGCTTGTGGGTTTTTTCTTCCATTAACACCAGCGAGGAAGCCTGGTAATGCATAATGCAGAGAGTTGATTTGATAATCTCCTTGTGTATTCCTGACCCAGAAACAACATCACTAAGGATTAATTGAGGGAAATATAGAAAAAAAACAGTCCGCATCCCAAATGGCACCCTATTCCAAATATAGTGCACACATTTTGACCAGGACTCACATTGCTCTGTTCAAAAGTAGTGCACTCTGTAGGGAATAGAGTGACACTTCGGATGCAACCTACTATTTGTAACCAGAATAGGTATGTACACTTTACCTCGCTCATTTAGAGCTTGGTAAAAGCTACTAGAACTAAATGGCCAACTGGGTCTGTGTCAAGTACTGTACACCTACATGATTATCATCCACTTCAGGCCATTTACATACTAGCTGGAAACTGAACTATTCAGTGACTTCTTTGGCTTTAAGACATTCTGTAGTGTTAACTGTGGTTTCAAGGTATCAGGTGGAAAAAGCTCCAACCAACTGCAGTGATTTCAAGGATATAAGAGGGCAGGTAGAGGGATGGGCACAGAGCTCAGTCTCAGCTCTATCTCCCAATCAATGGTTAGCCTCGCCTGGGTAATCCATGTGTGAGCTAATCAATACCATGGTACTTAGTTTGTACTGTAAGCTGAAGATATTGGGCCTGAAGGACTACCCTAGAGTTCAATTAAGACAAGTGTCTGGATGTACTTTCAAAATCATTTATTTCACTCGATTCTTTCTAACAAAACAAATGTACAGACATCAGCAGGAGGTTAGGCATACATCCTTTTTGACCATTTCTTTACTTTAGGACAAGTTGAGGAGAAAGAATTCTAACACGTTCCGGGAACATCCTTCACCAGAAACCTTGATCGATTGTAAGATGTGAATGTATTGTAGGATGTAGTGTCCGTGACCTGAGATGTACTGTATGAGACAACATGGCTGTCTGACAGGTTTCTTTGTCATCATTTACTGTTCTGTTTGGTCATTCGCCACGGGACTCCACGTGGTGCTGCTGCGCCCTTCCATCCATTAGCCTGACTTCTTTCCTCCATGTTTTAACATCCTGCTGTCTCAGCCCAGCGAGCACACAAAATTGGCTCAATCGTATTGAACAGCGTTGTGTGCCAAGGATCTGTGGGCTCTTTCATTCCGAACCAGATTCCTTGAACTCCATCAAACCTTTTGAAACCAATCAAAGGGGGAATGATGAAGAGAGAGCATTGAGCGATATAATATAATAATATAATCAAAAGCATATCTGGAAGAAAATAGAGAGGAAAAAAATCCAGTCTTTGCACAACAAAACTCTGAAAACGCTGAAGATTATTTTCAGATGTGTTGTTCATTCCTCTTAGGCACAATGAGATAAGATTATCATTGTTGAAGAGTAAGATATCTGTTGTCCTAGATTTACATTGCCCTTGGTAACAAAGTAGTATTCAGGCTCAGAGAGGAGGAGAAACAGTATGATTACATTGTCAGTTTTGTGTACGGTTGACAGTGGAGGCTGCTGAGGGGAGGACAGCTCATAATAATGGCTGGAATGGAGTGTAACGGATGGAATAGAGAGAATAGAATGGTATTGAAAACATGAAAACCATGTGTTTGATACTATTCCCTTCACTCCCTTCCGCCGATTATTATAAGCAGTCCTCCCCTCAGCAGCAAAATGGTTGCTCTCTCGCAATGCATACAGTACATATATTGCAATGCTTGTCCCTTCGTTGACTTCCTTACTATTCTCACATTGCCACTGATATCATTCACTCTCTATGTAGCGGGTAAATATTACAACAAAGAATTAACAAGAAATCATTGTTTTCCTGAGGCCCAGTGGTAGTATTGATATAACGGTCTGGACAGCTAATTTGGACTCGCGTGCCCTTCTGATTGGATTAACAATGTCTCCATCTTTTTTTCATTTCTCAACAGTCTTTCTTAATTGCATTAGACTCTTGGAGTCGAGGGGAATTGGAATATGCGGCATCCCCTCATTTCACTCTGTCAGAGCCGAAATGAGAGGGGTGCTGAGAAAGAAGCCAGTGGGGAGAGACGAGGAGATGAGAGGAGCGAAGCTGAAATCGCTCATGTTGGATTGAGAGTGTGTTTGCACTGTCTGTGATGGTCTTGCTGACTGCGGTGGTTCTATCTCTCTGCTGCCTGCCAACTCTCTGTCCACTCCCTCCTGTCTCCCTCTAATTAGAAATAGCCACACGAGGGCAATAGAGAAATGAGAGTCCTGCCAGGCCTGGCATTTTTCTCCTCTATCTCCCTCCCTCTTTTACAGACAGACCAAATGTAGACTTGATAGTCTGCCCATGTTTAAAATAGAAAATATCACAATTTGAAATAGGCTATGACTTGGGATTGTATATTTCTTGAGTAATCTTCCTTGAAATTGTCTCTCCTCTATCTGTCTGTTGGCATCAGTATCATCTAGGTGTATATTTAGGTCAGGGAGAGTCTGTCTGTCTGTCTGTCTGTCTGTCTGTCTGTCTGTCTGTCTGTCTGTCTGTCTGTCTGTCTGTCTGTCTGTCTGTCTGTCTGTCTGTCTGTCTGTCTGTCTGTCTGTCTGTCTGTCTGTCTGTCTGTCTGTCTGTCTGTCTGTCTGTCTGTCTGTCTGTCTGTCTGTCTGTCTGTCTGTCTGTCTGTCTGTCTGTCTGTCTGTCTGTCTGTCTGTCTGTCTGTCTGTCTGTCTGTCTGTCTGTCTGTCTGTCTGTCTGTCTGTCTGTCTGTCTGTCTGTCTGTCTGTCTGTCTGTCTGTCTGTCTGTCTGTCTGTCTGTCTGTCTGTCTGTCTGTCTGTCTGTCTGTCTGTCTGTCTGTCTGTCTGTCTGTCTGTCTGTCTGTCTGTCTGTCTGTCTGTCTGTCTGTCTGTCTGTCTGTCTGTCTGTCTGTCTGTCTGTCTGTCTGTCTGTCTGTCTGTCTGTCTGTCTGTCTGTCTGTCTGTCTGTCTGTCTGTCTGTCTGTCTGTCTGTCTGTCTGTCTGTCTGTCTGTCTGTCTGTCTGTCTGTCTGTCTGTCACCAGACACAGTCAGTCACCTAGCTTAGTAGTAGAAGTAAATATGAGGGAACTAACTGTCCCTCCAGGGCCTTGTGTTTCACTGCACAGATGCTGACAGTCAAGGATTTGCCCATCCAAGACACTGGATGGATCTGCTGCTCTTCAGTTGTACGTACATGCCCAGGAGGGGTGATAGACAGAGCTTTTTAAGTTTCCTTCCATTCCAGTTGCTGGTCTCAGGGTGAATGGGCTCTAAGGGAAGCAGGGAAAACAGTGTCATCTATCTGTTTCTCCACTACTGCCAACATCACCTCCAGCTATTTCTGTCTACCCTTCCGTCCTTCACTCAATGAAACTGTATAGTGAGGACCTTCAACAAAGTTCAAGGTAGCCCATCAAAAAAGGCTTGAAAATCACAATTTTTTCCCTCTTTAACTGTTTATTTGGGTGGGGGGTAAATCAACCCAGACATATTTATGAAGAGGTACGATTGTTAAAAAGGGGTCATCGTTGTTGGAGAAGTTAGCACTGTCTGTAACTTATTCCCTCCAAGCAAATCATAAGGGATTTTTCCCAGCAGGTTCTGACAGCATGGCACAGAACCAAAAACACTACAATAAATGAGGAACTCCCCACAATATTTTGTTGTCCTGCTTGCAACCTTAAATCAATTATGCAGTTCACACAAGGTTGTGTGTGCACTACCGCACCTCACCACTAATAGTGCTATATTACCACTGCAGTTACAGTATAGCCTATGGAACTAACCAAGATATGATGTTAAAAAAACATCAAATGCAAATATCACAAAATACACTTTGAACTCTTAACATATTGTAGAGCAGAGTGCACAATGATTCATGAAAAAAAAAAAATCCAGTTTAGTCTCCAGTCCTTACTGCTCTAAGGAGAGATTCTTGGTGACTGTCCTCTTCTGAACTACAGTGTGTCAACACACTACTCCCCTTAATCACTCTAATCCCAGTAAGCCTCCCTCTCATTGCTGGAAGATCTGTTGTGTTACATCACAATGTGTGTGAGGCATCAGCTATTATTACCATCTGGGATTGTTTGGCCAGTCTGCCAGTGCTAGGCCTGCTGAACCCACTGAATCGTACAGTCATTAAAGGAAGCACTCTCTCGCTCTTTCTCTCTCTACAAGTCATAGGTTAGCCTACATAGAGGATGTGATTTTAACACTAGAAAATCCTGGCCTCGAGCCATCCCGTTCTGAGCCAATGACCAGTCATTTTGACTGTAACGTTCTAACAGTCTAATAAATACATGTATGTTATCAGGAAAATAATTTATGAAGGTCCTGGTGAATATTAGAATATGAAGAAAAAAACATATGTAAAAGAACACAAGAGCATTTTCATTAGTTTATGTTACTGTAGGCCATGGAACATTAACTAGATTCAGCGGCGGGGTGATTTTTTCTTGAGCGGATGGTCGGGGGGCCTGAGCATAATCACAAATAATTTCTACACTGCAAATTGACCGCAAGAATCCCAAACAGATATAGTATTTGACTAAAACATAACCACAATTCAAGTGTTAAATTTATCACAAAGAAACTATTATAATTTTGTCAGGTCTTAAGAAACATTATGGAATTAAGAAAATGTATTTCAAAAGAACAGAATAGCATATTTTAAGTTGTATTATGTTATTAGTCTTTGATTAGTAGCCTGGGCTATATGCTGCTGCATGCTCACGTGTGGAGTGCATCGAACAGCTGTTATTCTTGGAAAAAGTTATATTTTTAAATAGAACTCATCTCTTCAATTTTATATTTTGCAAAGGTAAGTGTTTTGGAAACGTCGGAATCGGACCTTTCTCTCCAAGGTCATTATAGTTTCGTTTTTTTATACTCATTTTTATTTATTTTCGATTTTATTTATTATTTAGTTTAGTTTCAATTCGTTTTCAGACTTGATTTGCTAGTTGTTATTTAGATTCAGTTGTATAAAAATATTTATAATTCGTTTTAACATGATATCGTTTCAGTTTTAGTTTTAGTTTTAGCGACAGAAATCATGAGTGGGCCAAGCTAGAAGCAGTTTGTCTTGCATAGTTGTGTCAATTCTTGCAACAGTAATAATAAGGTGATGGGTCAATTCATAGGTTAAGTTAGGTTTAAAGTGGCAATCAGCAGTTGCTACATCCATTTTTGGACGGATAAATTAATGATATGTACCCATTGATTCTTGAAGAATATAACTTATAAATGCTTCATGAGCGTAGTTCATGTGTCGTTCCCCATCAGAACCCAAAACATAAGCTTGTTTTACTCCAATGTTTGTAAAAAAAAAGTAAACAGACACTGTAAAGCCTCAAAACATGGGGCTCTACTCCATCTGTATCGCTGAAGCATTACAGATGGTACGATAGAAATGTAAAGGTAATTTCCGATTGAGTCGACATCTGCAGCGTTTACCGTGAATTCAGTCTACGAACATTGCCTTTAAATTTCAATCATGCTGCGACGCTGAACTTCCGCGATATAGATTGAATACAGCCCATGGTTAAATCTTTTTTTTATATCATAGCGGGTTAGTCCTTGCAACAATACTTCTGTCTATGATTTATTAGAGTGGTTACATATTTTTTTATTTTATTTAACCTTTATTTAACTAGGAAAGTCAGTTAATAACAAATTCTTATTTACAATGATGGCCTACCAAAAGGCCTCCTGCAGGGAAGGTGGCTATGATAAAAAAAAAAAAAAAAAATACAAATATATGAAAAAACACACATCACGACATGAGAGACACATTTTTCCAGCCCCATCCCTCAGCTTTTACAGAAACAGTGGCGGGGATTACACTTTGTTATTGTTTCAATTGCTGATTGGCCCTTTCAATTATAAACTCATTCTCAATGTGGCTTGGATTTAAAAGGAATAGGGCTGACTCTGGTGCAATAAATATCTCGCCCATGTTTACACCAATCCAATGCTTTTTCACTTCAGTAGGACATGTAAGAAGACTCAAATTAGCTACCTAGCCAATACTTTACCTGTTAGCTAGTGATAGTAATGTAGACTCGTATATTCCATACCTTGGAGCATCGTAAGCTAGGCAAGCAAACCGTCTGTCTCGAGAAACTAATAGTGATGCATAAACTAGCCCTATTTGTAACATCGCCATCTCCTGGCAGTATTTACCCACCAGAATCAGTAGCTTGAAAACCCCCCAAAAGCATTAAAACCCCATTACATTTTTGCCCAAAGTTAAAAATCTAAAAACTAAAACTGAACATAATTCATGATGGTTTTATTGAATTTTAGTTTGGTTTGGAGTCAAAGATAATAGTTTCAGTATAGTTTTAGTTTTTCAAACGTTTTTTAAATTATTTTATTTTATTTGACTAAATACATTTTTTATAATTAGTTTCTGTTTTAGCTTCAGTTTACTATAATAACCTTGTTTCTCACTTTCTCTATATAGAAATAAAATGTCTTACCTGCTTGTGACTGTAGGAGGATTTTAAATTGTCACTTTTTGGCGCTCCGTTTCCCTGCCTCTGTGCAATTCCAAGCTGCACTAGACCATCTCTTCAATTTGACAATTGATAATATTGTCACCCATCAGACTACTGTCAATTCCATCTTGTCTTTAGGCTAATTCTATTGTTATACTGTATGTGCGAAATTCGTTTCAATATGGTTAAGATGTAGTTTTGATGGGCCATCAGCTAACTGCCGATGAATGAGGGGCGGGGGGGGACACGTCCTCTTAAAACTGCTTTTAATACAAATTATGTAATTCTCTAACACAACATACGTGTGTTAAATAGACTCATTAAGGAAAAGTCAAGGGTGGAGGGGGCATGATTTTTCTATTTTAAATTCATATACAATCAAAATGACTGCCTCGATGCTTCTAGTGTTAGAGAGAAGAGTGCTGTCACTGACATCCCTTCACTCCGGCACCCATGGACCTCCGATCAACAGACTGTGGGCACGGCCGCATAGCACTGAACAGGGACATGGACTCCCACGAGCTGTGATTGTGTTGGCAGACGGAGTCTACTCACTGCTGCACGCTAGCCTAACACCAGGCATCACCATCAGTCCCTGCCTGGCCATGAGACCCAGTGTATATTCAGTGTCACGTTCCTGACCTTGTTTTCCTTTTGTATTGTTGTGTTTAGTGGGTCAGGACGTGAGCTGGGTGGGCAGTCTGTGTTGTTTGTTCTATGTTAAGTGTCAGGTTTAATTGACCTTGTATGGCTCTCAATCAGAGGCAGGTGTTTTCGTTTTCCTCTGATTGAGAGACATACATAGGGAGGTTGTTTCACATTGTTTGTCATGGGTGGTTGTCTTCCGTGTCAGTGTATGTTCGCACCACACGGGACTGTTTCGTTGTCGTTAGTATATGTAGTCTGTTCCTGTTTGTGCGTTCTTCATGTTTTATGTAAGTTCTCTCGTTCAGGTCTGTCTACGTCGTTTTGTTGTTTTGTAAAATTATCAAGTGTTCTTTGTGTGTTTAGTTTCGTCTTGTTAATAAAGATAATCATGTCATCATACCTCGCTGCAAATTGGTCTTCCGATCCCTCTCTCCTCTCCTCGTCCGAGGAGGAGGAGGAATTAGAGTTTCGTTACAGAACCACCCACCAAATTACCAGAACCAAGCAGCGGGGAAAAGGGCAGCGACAGCAACCGCAGAAATCCCAGGATTCATGGACATGGGAGGAGATCTTGAACGGAGAAGGACCCTGGGCACAGGCTGGGGAGTATCGCCGCCCCAAAGCTGAGCTGGAGGAAGCGAAAGCTGAGCGGCGGCGATATGAGGAGGCAGCAAGGCAGCGCGACAGGTACGAGAGGCAGCCCCATAATTTTTTTTGGGGGGGGCTAGAAAGGAGTGTGGCTAAGCCAGGTAGCAGACCTGAGCGCACTCCTCGTGCTTATTATAAGCAACGCGTCACTGGTCAGGCACCGTGTTGTGCGGTGAAGCGCACGGTGTCGCCAGTGCGTGCCCATAGCCCGGTGCGCTATAGGGCAGCCCCCCGAAAGTGTCGTGTAAGTGTGGGCATCCAGCCGGGGCGTATTGTGCCTGCTCAGCACGTCTGGTCTCCGGTACGCAGTTTCGGTCCAGGGTATCCTGCGCCGGCTCTGCGTGCTGTGTCTCCGGGGCGCTGGGAGGGTGCAGTGCGTCCTATGCCTACGCTTCGCTCGTACCGGGCAAATGTGGGAGTGGAGCCTAAGAGAGAGGTGCGCGTAGTAGGCACTAGATCTCCAGTGCTCATCCACAGCCCGGTTCAACCTGTGCCTGTACTCTGGAGGGTACGGGCTGGAATAGTACTCCAGCCTGGGGGAGTGGTGCAAAGGCTGCGCACCAGAGCTCCAGTGCTCCCCCACAGCCCGGTCCTTCAGGTGCCTCCTTTTAACATCAAGCCTCCTGTAGGTCTCTCCAGCCTGGTGGGTCCTGTGGCAGCCCCACGCACCAGGCTGTCTCTCCGTCTCCTCCCTACAGGTCTGCCAGTGTGCCCAGAACTGCCCGTCTGTCCCGAGCTGTCAGAGCTGGCCGTCTGCCCAGCGGCGCCTGAACTGCCCGTCTGCCCAACGCCGTCTGAACTGTCCGTCTGCCAAGCGCCGCATGAACTGCCCGTCTGGACTGAGCCTGCAAAGCCGCCCGTCTGCCATGAGCCTTCAGAGCCGTCCGCCAGACAGGAGCCGCTAGAGCTTTCCGCCAGACAGGAGCAGCCAAAGCCTTCCGCCAGACAGGATCAGCCAGAGCCTTCCGCCAGACAGGATCAGCCAGAGCCTTCCGCCAGACAGGACCAGCCAGAGCCGTCCAGCCAGGACCAGCCAGAGCCGTCCAGTCAGGACCAGCCAGAGCCGTCCAGCCAGGACCAGCCAGAGCCGTCCAGCCAGGACCAGCCAGAGCCGTCCAGCCAGGACCTGCCAGAGCCGTCCAGCCAGGACCTGCCAGAGCCGTCCAGCCAGGACCTGCCAGAGCCGTCCAGTCAGGACCTGCCAGAGCCGTCCAGCCAGGACCTGCCAGAGCCGTCCAGCCAGGACCTGCCAGAGCCGTCCAGCCAGGATCCGCCGTCCCTCAGCCCGGAGCCGCCGTCCCTCAGCCCGGAGCCGCCGTCCCTCAGCCCGGAGCCGCCGTCCCTCAGCCCGGAGCCGCCGTCCCTCAGCCCGGTGCTGCCCCTTATCCCGGTGCTGCCCCTTATCCCGATGCTGCCCCTTCATTTAGGTGGGTTTAGTTGGAGGGTGGTCATTGGGGGGGGGATACGGAAGCGGGGAGTGACTATGGTGGTGTGGGGACAGCGTCCAGAGCCGGAGCCGCCACCGTGGACAGATGCCCACCCAAACCCTCCCCTTGAGGGTGAGTTTTGCGGCCGGAGTCCGCATCTTGGGGGGGGGGGTAATGTCACGTTCCTGACCTTGTTTTCCTTTTGTATTGTTGTGTTTAGTGGGTCAGGACGTGAGCTGGGTGGGCAGTCTGTGTTGTTTGTTCTATGTTAAGTGTCAGGTTTAATTGACCTTGTATGGCTCTCAATCAGAGGCAGGTGTTTTCGTTTTCCTCTGATTGAGAGACATACATAGGGAGGTTGTTTCACATTGTTTGTCGTGGGTGGTTGTCTTCCGTGTCAGTGTATGTTCGCACCACACGGGACTGTTTCGTTGTCGTTAGTATATGTAGTCTGTTCCTGTTCGTGCGTTCTTCATGTTTTATGTAAGTTCTCTCGTTCAGGTCTGTCTACGTCGTTTTGTTGTTTTGTAAAATTATCAAGTGTTCTTCGTGTGTTTAGTTTCGTCTTGTTAATAAAGATAATCATGTCATCATACCTCGCTGCAAATTGGTCTTCCGATCCCTCTCTCCTCTCCTCGTCCGAGGAGGAGGAGGAATTAGAGTTTCGTTACATTCAGGGGCATTTCAAATTGCTTTATATAAAACAGCTTTAAAACAAGTGAGCCTTGAAAAGGTTCTGGATTTCAATGAAAGACAACCATCATGCTCTTTTTATATGCTTATTTTGGTGTCTACAACGTTGACTTTAGCCTTTCACACTCATGTATTGGGTGCAGCATGGGGTAGGATAATATCCCAGCGCATTTCACATCATCTACTGGAAGAAATTGGTCTGTTGAAGGAAGCATCTCTGGGGAAATCTTAATGGATCAACTCTACTGCAGCTACTATCAAGCGATGAAAGTTTTTACTCCCCCAACATCCTCCCTCCAATCATGTTTTTTCTTCAGATGCGAGGGCTTGGGGCAGACACACACAAAGAAAGATTCCTTTTATCGCATAATGCACATCCTGCCAGCCTCTATCTGTGATGCAGTAATCACCCGTATACCGTCCCACATCCCACGGAAAGGGGCCAATTCCAAACACTCTATTTACCTATTTTGTGTTTTGTGTTATCACTTTGGGAACAGAGTTGGGTTCGTAGATGGAATGGTGGAAGTCACATATCTCGCGAGCTAGAGGGAAAATGATAGATGACATGAAAGAGTGATCTATTCTCCTCTAAAACAAGTGTCAGTAAAATGAGAAACTGCTGCTCTATCATTTTACAAAAACGTATACTATGAAATCAGGACCGTCTGCAAGCAGCACTGAGAGATAACGTGGTCGGGATGAACAATGATTTTCTGTCTTGACATCCAAGAAAAAAATCTACTTCAATGATAAAGTCAAATGACAGGCCAAGCATACATTCTGCGTTTAACAAGACATGTAGCTGTGCCCACTTCACTCTTGTAATATATCATCTGTGCCTTTAAAATGTTATCAGCATTAAATTCAATTCAAAGCTTCTAAAGTACAGGCACTTTGTAGCAATGTCTAATACTGGCGCAATGACCTTGGTAGTAAAGTTTTTCTGCCTAATATACAAACTACTGAATCAGCTACATGTATAATCGAAATGTCAAATAAAATGGCTGCATTCATTTTCTGGTATGGTGCTAGGATTGATGGGAGTTTTTATAAATGTATTTTTCTGCCCTGCAGTCTTACCTGTTATAGATGTCGTCATCTTCTCCTCCCCAGCCCCAGTACTCGTTGGGGAAGCCATTGATCTTGAGAAACTGTTTTTTGCTCAGCCCGGAAACCCCGCCAAAGTACCCCGCATAAGGAAGCCTGCAAGAGAAAAGAACTGTCAAAGAATTGAGGCAGTTGTCAGTTTTGAATTTCACGACAGATCCTGGCATTTCAAAAAAACAAGCCTGTCAAATATGGATACTCTGCTGTATTGCATTCAAGACAAGTGAAAATTAGAACAAGACATGTATTCATGCATTTCATGTGCATAGTGTAACAATGGAACAGTATAAACAAAATACAAGTACATTAACAATATATTGCTTCTACAGCTAGCTCAGATAGCTTTTTTTAAGAAGTTGGGAACAATCGCATGATGTGAAGCACTATTATTTACGCACATGACTTAGAGCTAACAATATATTGGGAGAGGGAGAAAGAGACTCAATTCCCTATGGGCCCTGGTCAAAAGTAGTGCACTCTATAAGGAATAGGGTTGCATTTGGGACACACAGAGCCTTTCTACAGAGCCCTTCGACAGAGCCCCACTGTAATGTTCCAGTACAGTGCTGAAGGTTAGCAGTGGCATGTCGGGTCCCTGAAGTCTGCCTCAGGCCAGTGGTGATTGGTGTGCGACAGGCAGTTTCATGTTTAAAGACGACAAGCACAACACTAATGAGGCCATCTGCTTTAGCAGCAGCCTTCACACAAACAGTGTGGAGAGAGAATCCTTCTGTTTGTGTGTGTGTGTGTGTGTGTGTGTGTGTGTGTGTGTGTGTGTGTGTGTGTGTGTGTGTGTGTGTGTGTGTGTGTGTGTGTGTGTGTGTGTGTGTGTGTGTGTGTGTGTGTGTGTGTGTGTGCGTGCGTGCGTGCGTGCGTGCGTGCGTGCGTGCGTGCGTGCGTGCGTGCGTGCGTGCGTGCGTGCGTGCGTGCGTGCGTGCGTGCGTGCGTGCGTGCGTGTGTGTGTGTGTGTGCGTGTGTGTGCATGTACACTACCGTTCAAAAGTTTGGGGTCACTTAGAAATGCCCTTGTTTTTGAAAGAAAAGCACATTTTTGTCTATTAAAAAAGCATAAAATTGATCATAAATACAGTGTAGACATTGTTAATATTGTAAATGACTATTGTAGCTGGAAACCGCTGATTTTTTATGGAATATCTACATAGGCATACATAGGCCCATTATCAGCAACCATCACTCCTGTGTTCCAAAGGCACGTTGTGTTAGCTAATCCAAGTTTATCATTTTAAAAGGCTAATTGATCATTAGAAAACCCTTTTGCAATTATGTTAGCACAGCTGAAAACTGTTGTATTGATTAAAGAAGCAATAAAACTGGCCTTCTTTAGACTAGTTGAGTATCTGGAGCATCAGCTTTTGTGGGTTTGATTACAGGCTCAAAATGGCCAGAAACAAAGACTTTCTTCTGAAACTTGTCAGTCTATTCTTGTTCTGAGAAATGAAGGCTATTCCATGTGAGAAATTTCCAAGAAACTGAAGATCTGGTACAACGCTATGTACTACTCCCTTCACAGAACAGCGCAAACTGGCTCTAACCAGAATAGAAAGAGGAGTGGGAGGCCCCATTGCAACAACTGAGCATCTACAAGTACATTAGAGTGTCTAGTTTGAGAAACAGACGCCTCACAAGAGGTTATATAGAGGGGGTACTGGTACCGAGTTAATGTGCGGGGATTACAGGTTAGTCGTGGTAAACTGTACATGTAGGTAGGGGTAAAGTGACTATGCATAGATAATAAACAGTGAGTAGCAGCAGTATAAGGGGTGGGGGGATCAATGCAAATAGTCTGGGTGGCCATTTGATTAATTTTTCAGTAGTCTTATGGCTTGGGGGTAGAAGCTGTTGAGGAGCCTTTTGGACCTAGACTTGACGCTTCGGTACCGCTTGCTGTGCAGTAGCAGAGAAAACAGTCTATGACTTGGGTGACTGGA